>NW_027589078.1:0-5496 GCF_028453695.1 Augochlora pura
TTCGCTACTTTAATTTAATAATTCTATTAATAATTATATAATTAATTAAAATATTAATAACCTGTAGAAGCTCATAAACTGTCGAATTTTGCTATATTATGTCGATATTAGTATACAAATAAGCAAAAATTGTATTGCGATTCTCAAAATCCATTCTCAATCCCTAAAATCACAACACCTCATGCTTTATCAACGAGACAAAAGAAACGACAGCGCAAAAAGACGTCTCTGAAATCCTGGCGATCCACTTTACCAATTGCTAAGTTGATTTATTCTGAAAACACCGCCGGAGACGAGCGATTCTCGTGGATTTTCGTAGCCCGCGAGACTCTTTGATGTCGGCCGTCGGCGGGCGCGCCGATGTTTTCCTACGGTCCGGAGGAGGTTAGGTATGGATATGCGTGGAAAACGCGCGCAGTCCTTTTTTCGCCTCGTAGAAAAATATTATGATACCGTGTACTGTTACGCGTAATGCCCGCCGCGCGCGCTGTCGCCCAGATATCGAGAGAGCTCGGAGAGTAGTATAATACGGCAACGGCTGCCTGTTTAGCTCTCGGATACATTAAACAGCGCCGAAAATGGATACGAACGATAACAGCCAGGCCATTCGGGGGGGCCGCCCCGTGCCTCGCCTTTTACGTTTCATCTTTATTCTTGGTGGGCCCCGCGCTACTTTCTTCTTATATTGCGCTATAAAGACGATCGTTATTGTTATCGCTATCATCGGGATGACGTGAGCTTTGAAATATAAGGTCCTCGAAATGTGGACGCACGCGAATTTCCTGACCAAGTAGTTCGACGCCTCGATTATTAATTAAATTAGGTAAATTAATCAAGTTAGTGAATTATGTGATAACCTCTTGGATCGTTTGCTGTAACAGTGACGTCATTTCACGATGATTAACAGACATTAAATTCGCTATAAATAATGCTAATAAAAATCATTGCACAGAAAATAAACAATTTCCCTAATCCCCACAATATTTCAACATATTTCAAACAATCTTCTCTTAGATCACCAAACATTCACTCTCCTCTCTATCTAAGAACAAAGTACCGCCACCTAACCTCACTCAAAAATCATCAAAAGATAATCGAATCTAATCTACGCGATCATCTTCGCCAAACTACTGTGTCAACCCTCACGCGACCACTCCCCCCCCCCCCCCTCCACGGCAAAAGTGTCGCGATACAATATATTCCATCACAATTCTCCACTTCATTCCCGTGCGACCGTGGCGCGGGCAAAGAGAGCGATTTCCACGACCGCGAAGCACAAACGTTGTCCCGCATATAATCGTTCCGCGAACAATGCTTTGGCGAGCACACGCGCGCGCATACAACCGGAGACGACCCTCGTCGCCGTCGTCGTCTGAGAACGATATCCGCTCTCGACGCGTTATCATTCATCGATCATTAAATCCACCACTCCAGATTCGATCGCGAAGCTGCTGGAGTACGGCTCCGCTCTTCCCTACCCCTTCGCTCTTCTCTCCCCACCCCCCACCGTTCTCTTCTGTCCCCTTGTTTAACCAGTTAACTGTGGCGCCCTCGTTTAAAAGTGCGCGCAGTTTTGTGTCGCCGGAATCGAGCCACGACGAGTATATTCGTCAATCACAGAGTAAGTTGCGGCATAACCTCAAAATATTCTAAACATGCGATGATATGAACTATATTTATATATGAACAGAGTAATATTAATTGGCATTAATTGTCAACCCAATATAATATGTATTATATGTATAGATACCACATAGTACATATTCTTGTCTGAAAATAGCAAGAATTTCCACGCGAAAAGGAGAACGCGAGCCATAATGGAAACGATAACGCGCGAAACGTAATTTTACTATACCCGGGGGGGGATCGGTGATAACTAATAACAGATTTTTATAAATCCCTCATTTGAATTTCCTTTCACCGGATTACCATAGTCGCGCTGCTTACAATGTTGCGCGTGTTGTTGCTTAATAAATTTGTTGAATCTCGCTACGAAACGGACGCGGTTAGTTTGCATTTCAGCCAGTCCTAACCTCCTCGCTCGATAGTTTGAAACGAGTTTCAGCGGCTAACGAGTCCCGTGGAAAATGCTTTTCGCGTTGCAAAAACATTTAGATTATTAAAAACTTAAGAAACTTAAGAAAACTTAAGAAAACTTAAGAAACTTAGAAAACTTGATAACTTAAAAAATTCAAATTGTAGAATTATAAAAAGATCAGAGTCGAATCAAGGTTTTAATAAATGGAAGAATAATATTCTTTTGTACGCATATAATTGTGGCAAGCTTCAAATGACATTTAGATGATATAAAATAACATACGATATATAAAATTATATGATATAAAATAACATACAATATATAAGATTATATGATATAATATAACATACAATATATAAAATTATATAATATAATATATAAAATGATATATAAAATTATATGATACAATATAACATAAAATATATAAAATAATATATAAGATATATAAAATTATATTAGTTAATTCTTGTCTCATACCCTATTCGATATAAAATTATTTTTATTCGTATAAAATATCACTGTTCAGGCGAAGCGCGTTAATTTCGTCGTAACGCCAGAATATAATACAGCGTCGCACCGGCGCGGCGCGCGTCCTAATATTTCGCGGACATTCCGAAGTCTTTTTCCGCGGCGCATGGTATGCGGCGCGCGGGGACAAGAAGAAAGAGGAGGAGGAGGAGGAGGAGGAAACAGCGTGAAAGGAACGAGCGGAATTTTCTTCGGCGAAAATATGTTAATAAGGGTGCCGCGGAGAGCGTTCCGAGTTACAAGCATTGTTTTCGCATTCCTGAAAAAATCGCAGGCGTACGATCTGGGGTAGAAGGAAGCAAGAGAGAGAGACAGAGTGAGAGAGAGAGAGACAAGGAGAAAGACAGTGAGATAGAGAGAGAAAGACAAGGAGAAAGATTGAGAGAGAGAGAGAGAGAAACAAGAAGAGAGACAGTGAGATTGAGAGAGAGAGGGACAAGGAGAGAGAAGGAGAGAGAGGCGGGCCGCGGAATTCCGAGGATATAACGAGGCGCGCACGGAAGACGTGCAAGTTCCGCGAGGAGAATCGAGTGCATAATGCGTCGGTGCCGTGGGTCTACACGCAGGTCTCTCTCTCTCTCTCTCTCACTCTCTCTCTGCGCATCAGCTAAAAGGCTCTCCTCACGCGAGCGTGTTTACATAAGATGGGCCAGAGAGACCCGTCCCCTTAGCTGCATATAACCCCCGCCACAGGTGGGTAGAGCCAACACGCCGATGCATAGCCACACGTGCGCGCACACACACACGCGCGCGCGAGCGACTTGCTCCATATGACGACCATAGATTGCGCGCGAAACGGGGTCTAACAAGGAGTGTGCTTCGGAAACTTGGCCTCCTTCGATCTCAATGAAATTTAGTCGAACGATAGACCTGCGCCTAGGACAAACTCGACACTGTCTTTAACCCTTTTAGTGCCGAGCAAAGGGGAACGCGTAGCCAAGAAAAATTTGCAAAACTCGTTTGTAGTTTAAGTTCGGGAAGGAAATTGCAAAAATGTTGTAAAGTTGATAATTACCACAATTCAAAGAGCAATGAGAAATCAGAAATGACATTGTTGTTTAGTAAAAATATTTTTTCAAAATTAGTTTACCAACAATGATTGTTGTTCGGCACTTAGAGGGTTAAAGTATCGGTTAACCCTTTGCGCTCGAGCCATTTGAACCGGAAATCTAAAATCGTTTTTACGGCTTCTAGTATTCCATTATACACAATAGTATTCCATATCCATTTTATATAACAAAATTTAATCTTATGCAATTGAGTCTCACGACTCATATAACAATTTTTTTAATGAGAAACTGATTTTTTCAAGCAAAAGAATCGAATTTTTCTTCTTATTTTGAATACGCTATTACTTAGTTGCCAACAAAATAGTTTTATGTATTATAAATAAAATACTATAAAATACTATAAAATAGTTGCAAATGAAACGTGAAATTCGCCGGTTTTTTCCTGCGTCCGTTCTCCTCGCCGCGGAAGGGAATGATCGCGCGAAATTGCCGCGGCCATCTTTTTTTTTTTTTACACACTGTCCCGGCGCCATTATCAGCTCGGCATTATTGCGCGACACGCATCGACGATTACTGTCAATCTTTGACAAAACCGGCTACTACTTACTTAGGGTGCCGTGTGATCGTTCCGTCTAATACACTTTGCATTCTACGCGCTGTATAAACGCAGAAGGTCCATTTCGCCGTCTGTCGAGAGATCATACGTCGGATTTCAAGGCGTACCAATACGGTCCAGCACATGACGAGTTATTTAAACAGCTAATCGCTTAATCAGTGCCTCTGTTAAGTCGCGATACGATTTATGCAAATTTTAATGACGTTTAAGAGTAATGTAACAACGTTCGTAGAAAATTTAATTTTTAATTGAAGAAAATATTGTCGCAGATTCGATCTTATTTTATGACATTTTTAATTTTGACATAACCCGACATTTTTTAAATTTTAACAATTGATATAGCAGAAATGATTAAAAACAAAAAAAAGAGCCAACAGCACGTGGTATTCCCAAGCGGTCACCCATCCAAGTACTAACCACGCTCAGCGCTGTTTAACTTCGATGATCGGACGAGAATCGGTTTTTTGAACGCGATATGGCCGTTGGCTGAGATATTAACTTTGCCATAACCTGACATTCTTAGTCGAATAAATGGAATAGAGTTTAATAATGAATACTGTATAAAAAACGAATTAAAAGCTGTAAAGACAATTTAAAAAATAATACAATATTCATACTTATTTTCTATAATAAATGATACAACGGTACTGCAAATGGAGAATTGTTATAACCAGCGTCTAGAAATATAAATTAATATCAAAGTAAGCGTCCACGTTGAAACCGGAACTTTTGCATTCGCGGAATGTTAAATAGCGTGAGAATCGGGCGGGGCGGGAGGGGTTTGCAATAAAAGTTGAAATTCTCTCGAGAGCGTGTTGTAGGTGGTATTTTACTGTTCGCGTATTTTTCGTATCTTATCTTTGTCGCACGGTGGCCGTAGCCGGACCGTTGAACGGCGCTAAGCAGCGGCCACGGCGACGTGTTACGCGCGACGGGTTTTACGTCTCGGCCGCTCGATATCTAAATAACGAGGACTGTTACGGACATTTAACTTTCCTGATTAGGCCGGGGAGCTACCGCTGAAAATTATAATTCGCGAACTTCGCGCCGGGATTTACATATGATAGATCGCGATAATTATTCTAATATCGATGAACGGGCGCGGAACGTTGCGCGCTGCTAATTAAAGCCGGAGTCGACGCAGCAAGTATATCACGTGTATATGTATATTATGAGTATATTTATATGTACACAGAATATTATAGCAGTTTATTTGCTATGATTTTGAAGGTATATACCGATATATATGTATTGCTGATTCCGTCGAACTAATTGCAAAACTCGGCTAGCAGAAGCGATTGCAC
>NW_027589079.1:0-1058 GCF_028453695.1 Augochlora pura
GCAACCGAACTATACCGAATTCCCTACACTAAACAATTCAGACCGTAGCACATATAAAGAATATCCCTATACAGGGTATTCCCAGCCACCAAGATATCGCGGGCACCAAAAAGCATGGTGTTTCGAGGTGGCTTTGTCTTCCAGGCGTGTCAATCGCGTGATCCGCAAGAGCCTAGCGCCGGCGGTCCCGCATCCTCGTGGCCCCCGCTGGTAACGCGGTGCCGGGAAATGCATGCTCCCGATACGGCGGCTAAGTGAGCCAAGGTTATGTATTCATTTCTTTTACGTCGAAGTAAGAATAAATTCTTCTGATATCAAAGTACAGAAACGAAGGTAAATAAAGACAATATAGGAAAACAATTGTCTGATCCTATTAGGAAAATGATTAAGTACGAGTAAGTGCTAATCGTCACAGCATGAAAGGAGTGATAGTGCAAGGGGTTAATATTAGGAATTTTCCATGTTCGAATTGTGAGAGACTTTTTGGACACCTTGTACATACCATGAAAAACCCCGGTTGGAGCACAGAAGAAATAATGACTTATCGTTTCTTACATCGCGTGAGTATAGTGAACGATATCCATGATACTTGGAAATCATGGAACATTTCTTTTGGGGTACATTTCTCATCGAAGCGGCGATTTAAAATAATAATGTCAAAACAAGCTGATATTGAACAAGTTACAGAAAAGATATTAAACAGACTATTTAAACATAATTTGAAAAGAATTTTGTTTCGATATCAAAGGTAGGACCGGAATTTAGTGGTGAAAAACTTATATATTTAGCATCGTACTATATACACCTTTCCTTTGGAGGTCTAAGGTCCTCGAATTCTGTTCTAACTCTAAGAGGTCTGTTTTCCTCGAATGTTATTTCAACTCTAAGAGGTGTGTGTTCCTCGAAATCTAATCCAACTCTCATGCATTTCTAATACTCGCTGATTGGTTTTTCAAGATTTTAACAATAACCAACCAGCGAGTCTGTCTCGAGAAAGCACCCTTGAGTGAGGGCGACAGCGATATTTTAGCAAAGATTCCTTCAACAAAACCTTTCAA
>NW_027589080.1:0-1058 GCF_028453695.1 Augochlora pura
TCGATCGCCAATGTTCGAACGACCAATCGATATTCACTCGCTCAACATCTCCCCTCGTTCGACACCATTGAGATGCATCATTCGCAGACATCGCTTGAACCTTGGCCCATACATCGGCTTCGTTAGGATATCCGCAATCTGCTCCTCCGTTGGACAGTATACAACTTCAATATCTCCCCTGTTGACCATCTCTCGGATGAGATGCAGCTTCACCATGATGTGCTTGCTTCTCTTTGAGACTGTCGGGTTCTGGATCAACTTGATGGTCCCTTGATTATCGATGTGAATATTCGTCGATTGATCTTTCACAGATTCACCCAAATCAGTCAGGAGTTGTCTCATCCACATCACCTCCTTGAGTCCTTCATTCGCGGCGATATATTCCGCTTCAACAGTAGATTGAGCCTGTATATCCTGCAGCTTCGATTGCCAAGCAACAGGAGATCCGTTGATCATGACCACGTAGCCACTAGTTGACTTGTACTCATCAAGATCTCCAGCGTAGTCAGCATCCGTGTAACATTGAAGATCAATGCCATCACTTGCATGATACATGATTCCAAGATCCAACGTTCCCTTCACGTATCGAAGAATCCTCTTGACTGCAAGCCAATGATGATTCGTATGATCCATCAAATATCGAGCAACTTTGCCAACTGCAAACGCCAGATCAGGTCTTGATCCCGTCATTGCAAACATCAGGCTGCCAATTGCCTCCCGATATGGAACATCTGTGATTATTTCATCCTTGCTGATAGCGGACATCAGCTTCAGCGACATGTCATATGGTGTCACTGATGACTTTGCATCATCCATCTCGAACTGCGTGACCACCTTCTTCAGATATGATGCTTGGTTGACCATGAACGAATTATTGACCTTCGTGATCTCCAAGCCCACAAAACAGCTGATATCATCAACTTGAATTTCGAATTCCGATTTCAAGTGATGCACGATATCATCGATGATAGATTGATCCGTTGCACACAATAAGCCGTCATCGACGTAGATGCCCAATATCACTCGCCGGTCTCCATCTCTCGCTGCATACACACATG
>NW_027589081.1:0-1058 GCF_028453695.1 Augochlora pura
TACTATTTTTAAATTAATCTCGGTTTTGCTTTTTTTTGGTTTCCATGCTATTAAATAGAGAAAATATCTGTACAAAGGATTTGCTGTTGCAAGGCAGGTGTCGCCAGAATAGTACTACCATGTGGTCACAGTTATTTCTACAAGTAATTTCTCCCTTCATTTCTGATCAAACGCTGGAAACAAAGAAAAAGAAATCACATGTATTCACATATATAATCAACTGTAATTTGAAATGAAAGATATATTAGAGACAAGAAGATTTAATGCTTTTTTTACCTTAATCATATTTCTGTTATTTGTCGGAATTTTATTATTATTATTATTTTATTTTTATTATTCTCATTTGCCGGAACAGTTGTGGTAATTTAAAATACATGAATTAAAACTAATTCAGTAGTTAAAACTTTCTCATGAAAATGAAAAAGAAAAAGGATTATGTATCTATAACAAAGCAAGTACATACATCTGATTGGGTAAATTCAAACTCTATTTACATTTATCAGTCTAAAAACTGCCGTGACATTATACGCTGACTTACTTTTTTAAAACAAATTGCATAAAGCACGATCATATATGTCACTCATACAATTAAATTATTAATGCTGTTTGTCTGAGAATGTAATAGTTTTCAAGATTACAAGTTACGTGTTATCCACTGTTAACATATTTTCTTGCAATAATCAGGATCTGACCGCGTTCAAATTATTAGAATGGTCCAACTAATAGATCTGCTTCGTACAGCACATGTAAAAGATAAATTTAAACAATCACAAAATATCGTATTCACTCCTCACAAAAATGTATATACTTTATAGGCAAAAGATACATATCTAAATTATCATCCTTACACAGAATTATTCAGGAGCTGTGAAAAAAACAGAAGTGTTTTGAGTCGAGTTAACTATATTCCCAGTTCTGAGTGTTGTGGAAAGTCTGTACGTTCTCTCTAAATTTCTTGATTCTAGTATCGTTATATCATGCTAATTTTGGCTGCAACTTAATTATTGCCTGATAATACTTAATATATGCTTTTTCAGCTACTGTAAATAGATACATAT
>NW_027589082.1:0-1058 GCF_028453695.1 Augochlora pura
AAAAAAAAAATTGTGAGAAAATTGAACAAAGTTCTAATACACTGAGATCTATAAAAAAAAATCGTGACAAAAGTATGGAAAGTTCTAATCATTATAGTAATAAAATGAGTCGCGAGTAAATTAGCAAAGTTGTAGAAAATATCCAAAAAACCTCCGATCTTATGTCGCGAAATGACTTAAAACATAAGCACGTTGCGTGTAATAAAATCAAATTCTATTAGGTTGGAAACTATGAAACGGGCGCCGCAGCTGAACGCAGACTAAACAAAAACGCCCGTTTCATAGTTTCCAACCTAATAAAATGACGGTACGAAATCGTTGTCTATCGACAGTTCGACCGCAGAGAACGAGAGCGCGTGGCCCACTCTAAATATCGTTCCAATGACGGACCCGCGTTCGTACGATTTTCGTTGCCGCGACCTATCGTGTAAAGCGTCGGAAATGGTGAAGATAGCGTGTCACCGACGACCGAATATCGCGCAATCGCCGTCTCTGTCGCGATGACGCGCGAAGCTGTGCGGAGAAGCATGGAAATTCTGGTGCAACGAAAAGCGGTATTGTCTCTGGACCGCGTCGATCATGGAAGTCGGGGAAACAAGCTGCCGGCTCCTCGCTCTCTGCGCCTCGGATCGGCGAATCTACACAGCGGGGAACATTGAAATGAACCGAGTGGATCGCGAGTACGTATTCGGCAACAGGTGGGGGGAAGCGCGGAGGGTGCAGGCCGAAGCTAAAAACTTGCGGTTTTAGCCTCGTTTTCAAGTTATTAAGCTCTCTCTCTCTCTCTTTCTCTCTCGCCCGCTCTCTTTCTTTCTCTCGTTCTCCAGCACTTTCTTGAAAGGAGCACACCTATAAATTTCCTGCCACCTGTTGCCCCGCAGACTGCGACCACTCTGGAACTATGAAATCCGAGGAACACGACGTTCGAGCACGAAGAAGAAATGCGACTGGCGTGCGCGATCGTTTCATCCATGGTCAGAGTATTTTTGTTTTCGTAGGACACGCTCGCGGGTCGACGCGCGAATTGCGTCGACAGAATTGGGGGGGGGGGGGGGGGG
>NW_027589083.1:0-1057 GCF_028453695.1 Augochlora pura
ATGCGTGCAAGCTGTATTGTTAGTAAGTTTTTCACTTCATCGAGGAAGGAAATCTGTGTATTGTTTATTTTTGGTTCTTGTGTTTGTATGTCTGATGTGATTTTATGCGTGTTTCTGGTGATGTCTGTGGGGGTTTGTTTGTTTGATGTTATCGCGCTGTATGAAATATTCGGGTTAACTAATTTGTTTACAAACTGTAATTTTGTTTCTTTTTCTAATTTAATTTGAATTTTCCTTTCTTCTATTTTCGCTTTTATTTCTTTCAATTTTGGGCATCCTCCGTATGATGCGGGATGTCCAAAGTTTTTACAATTTATACAATAGGGGCGCGTTTCCGATCCCTCTGTTGTTTTTTCATTGTCCCGCGAAAGAGTGCACTCTCTTGGGTTGTGTTGATTGTTGCACTTAACGCATCTATAATTTAAGTTGCAGTTAAGCGCAACATGGCCTATACGTTGACATCTTTTGCATTGTATTCTATCAAGTTTAATTAGTTTCTCCCATGTTATAAGGGAGTGTAATAAGATCCTGATTTTAGTCCGGTTTTCGATTTTACTGTCAGGAGACAGTTGTACTAAGTATATTGGGAGGGATTTCCCTTCCCTTATGGACTTCTGCGTAGTGAATTTTCATACCGTTTTAAATGTTATGTTGTCAATTTTTTTTTTTGCTGGAGCTCGTCTAGAACTATTTCGGGGTCAAAGTAGCCCTCTAGATTTTTTAACAGAAACGTAATGCTTCTGTCTTGTTTTGGTGTGTATGTGAAATATTCTATGTTATTTGCTTTAATTGCGGAACATGCTAATTTAAAATTGTCTATATTGTTTAGGTGCAAAAGATGTTTGGCGTTGTTAATTTTTTTCGTGTAAAAGTCTTTGGTGATAATTGCAATGGCGTCTATTGTTTTTTTGGCGTTATTGTTATATATTACTATCGGTGGTGGTCGGGTTTGTTTGTGGGAATTAGAAGTTGGCGATGTTACCGTCTCATCGTTGAAGATACGCGCCTTCTTCTTTGGCATGGGTAGTGGGGTGTACGCAGGTTGTTGCGCTTGCTT
>NW_027589084.1:0-1057 GCF_028453695.1 Augochlora pura
CTATGAGATTTCTTTTCCATCAGCTTCCACAGAGTACAGATATTCCGCGCGCTTATTAAGATTTCTATTTTTCTAAAGAAATCGTATTGCCCCGAGCAGCTGCGACCAACCCCGTAACAAACACTGTGCAAAGAAACCCGGTTAAAGATAGTCTCTTGAAAATAATTGGGGGATCTCGTGTCTGAAGTGTGTGCACACCGTCGAGGAGTTAGCGTAAACTTCAACAAGCATTGCGTGCAATAGCGTGCCACTGACCTTTTCCGCGTGGCCGTCAGCCCGAAGGTTGCCCGTTAACGAACAACGAAAAATGCGTTCGCAATTCGCAATGTTGCGCCGCACCGACCGACACGCAACGCAGTACGCTATAGATGTGATTAAGCTCGTGGACGGTCCAAAATCTGACGACCATTCCATGTACATATGCCAAAGTGGTATAATGAATACTGTACCTAATACTAAATAAACCAAATACTATATCTAGCATTAATTCTGCCTACATTATTTTTTACATAATTAATTATGTTCGGTAATAAAGCTTTCGAAGACGTGTCGTTGTTTAAACGTTAATTTTATTATATGGTAACAATTTTTATGGAGTTTCAAATTTTAAAATACTAGCAGAAACTCTGAGGAATGCATACGTAATTATTATTTGCATAATCGTGCCGTAATTAAATAATTATAAACGATTTTCTTTTTGTGTTTCAATACTGAAATTTCAAGCAAATGATTCGTGCCGCTTCTCCCATAAGAGCCCATGCTAAATCCGGCAAGGTATTTCTGCTACTTGCAAACGACCGAATAGCGCCATCAAATTGCAGAGGCAAAACGCCCAAACTGTTCGCCGAATAGTACCAGCAGCGACGGGCAGATGGCGCGTCATGTACTAAATGAAGGAAATAAAAGGATATATTCTATCTACAGCGAATATGCAGCGAAATAAATTGCCTTTTTAATTGTTACATTAATTAATTTCGTTAAGGGAAATTTCTATCTGATCCGCAAGGGTTCCCTACACGATCATATGGCTCAGGGCTTCGTCTGTTTATTGCAATCT
>NW_027589085.1:0-1057 GCF_028453695.1 Augochlora pura
CGGTCGGCTGGAGGAACAATTCGAGCAGTCTCGGCTAATGGGGCAGCGGGAGCGTGCGGCGCAGGATGCGGTCAATTCTGCGATGGAGGCGCGCATCCGGAGCATGGAAGGACTAATTCAGGTGCTATCGTTACCTGCTCACATTGTCGGGGGTGATCGAGAGTCTCGCGACAGGAGAAGTGCGGAGCGGGTAGGAGCTATTGGGGAGGGAGGTGTAAATATGACTGCGAGGGAAGTGGAGAACAATTTCGGTTCGAGAATAAGTTCACTTCCTGCAGTGTTCCCGGTTGTAAATATGGCTGCGAGGGAAGTGGGAAATATTGTAAATAGTAGTTTAAGTTCACTTCCCGCGGCCGGTCCTGGGCCCTCTTCCGCTCCCGCATTTCTCGCGACAGATCCTGGACCCTCTTCCGCTCCGTTTTCAACTTTTCATTTGCCTGTGCAAGATCAGGTTCAAAGTCGCGTATCCCTTGATTTGGGATACGCGGTTAAGCCGGCAGAATATGACGGAAGAACGTCTTGGAAAGAGTACTTCATTCAATTTGAAGCCATTTCGCGGGCAAATGGTTGGAATGAGGCGAGGAAGGCAACAGCCTTGGTCGCTTCATTGCAGGGATCGGCGCGGAGTGTTTTGACTTCTCTTTCCGCTGCCCAAATTTCTGATTTTACATCTCTTGTTTCGACTTTAGAGCTCAGATTTGGAGCTAAAAATTTAGCTAATTTAAATTATGTTTTGTTTCAAAATTGTCGACAGCGTAGAGGGGAATCCATTTCCTCATTGGCCGGAGAGATTGAGAGACTGGCTAATGCCGCATTTGCGGATTGTCGCGGGACAAGCTTGCCGCCTCTCAATTCGTCACCGCTGTGAACAATGAGGAAATAAAAAAGGCTCTTCGTCTCAGCGGCTTTGTCTGTTACTAGAGCACTGGAGATGGAAGCCGTTGAGGCGTTGTCGCGTGACTCGATGCGCGAAAAGGGGGGGTATAAAGAGGTCTATAGGCCGGGGTATACTTCTGTTTCTTCTGGGTATTCGGAAGAGGAAAGAAGAATGGACTCC
>NW_027589086.1:0-1057 GCF_028453695.1 Augochlora pura
TTATGGCAGCTGCAATTGCCTGCAATTGGCCGTAAATTGGATCATAAGAAATACGAGGATTCACTATAAAAATAACTATGTCTGTTGTAAAAATTACTCTCCACCAACTTAACGAGTTATTGACGAATGAACAAAGGTCAATCAAAGATAAACATAGAAACGCTCGATTGATCCTACATAGTTTCACCCAATCCAATGCTCAGAGTGGACCTATGCATTCGCGAGAAGTCTCGTCGACTTTTCGTTAACTATGCAATTAGAAAGTTCGCCACGTGTTCTTTACACGTTTCAACATGTTTCAAAATATTTTAGATACGTTTGCGAATTTCGGTATCATCTCCACGAATGACACGGTATTAGAGGGTGACGACTGGAGGCTGACCTGCGCTGCTTCTGTCGAGAATTATTTGAACGACCTTGAATGGTACAACGCAACTAATCCGTTACTAGGCATTGGTACGTTCCTACACTCTGGTCCGTTCCTAGGCTCTGGTAATTCGAGTTTCGATATTCAGGGTAAGACCACGTCAAGAAATTTGTTTCTTAACATGTTTTGTGCCGAGCTATTTTTATTCGACTTTTCACTTTAGTCATTTGTTATTTTGCTAAAACTTGGTATACTATATGCCACTATTAACCCATTCGCTATGGTGAATCAGTCCGCCGTTGCGCCACTCCTGAACGGGTCCTCCCGCCGAAAGTGTGCACATTGCTATCCAAATCAATTCTCAATCTATCCAAGTTGCACGCCAGTTGCATTTCTCTTGATGCCATTTTGTGAAGGGCACTTTCTAAATACTTTATTGAAATGATAGCAACTATCTTATATAATTATACTTATATGAAGTGAGGATATTTTTAGACAGCAGGTGGACGTACCAATACAAAACTGGACTGAAATTCTTTGTCCTAAATTTAGTACATTCGATTTTCTATCCCTTTATCACAGGTAACACAGTAGTAATCGAAAAATGCAGGTATAACGAATACAATTTGAGTGGTGTGTCGTATATTTGACTCGTCAAAAGATTCACGCATCAGTCGCAAGAGACTGTGC
>NW_027589087.1:0-1056 GCF_028453695.1 Augochlora pura
GTGTAGAAAAACGCTAAGATCGTAATTGCTAATTCTATAGCTATGGGTCGATGGTAAATATAGTGGAGAAAATCTAACGCGAAATTTTGCTGTTCTTGAAAATCAAGGTGAAGGGGGTAAAATTATTCTTTTATTAGAAGGAGAGGTGCTGACGTTTGGAAGTCAAGTCAACCCTTTAAGAACGTGTTCGAAAAAGGTATAGAAATTTACTGAACGCAGAGTATTGCGCGGTAATGGAAATTATTTCATTTTGTACTTGTCTCATCAGACATTAACCTTACTGTACTTAATAAAAAGACAGAACTTCGAATAAATATTCCTGTTTAAACAGAATATAAAGAATTTATAAAAGAAATTATTAACAATTTGTAAAAGATCATATTTTATTCTTACAGATCGCTAAACGTATTTTTCAACAGTATTACATAAATTAATGTGCCTCGAGAAATAATACTCTCTCTATGTTAACTTCAGAGGTGACAAACAAATGTCCAGAATTGTTTCACTGCTAAGATAATCTAATCTGTACAGTAAAATGTAATCTAGCTATCTCTGAAGCCAGGTTGCTGATAACCGAAGCAGCTGATAGACGTAAAGCGGACAGGAAAAAGGAATATTTATAGCACATTTTCATAGATTCTTAACCCTCTATCGCCCTCTATAGCACTTCTAGATCCCATGCTAATATATCGACATTTCACCAAATAATTTCAAGATAAAAATTTTAATAAATCCTAATAACTTTATGTTCCATGTGTAACATATAAAGTGTCAAAAGAATTATCTCAGTACAGAGATAGTAAAAAATACGCGTATATATTTAGTACCATTTCTAACCACCTCAAATATTCAACACTCTACGAGCCCGCGTTACTTTCACTCTCCAACTATAGCAACAACAATCTTAATATTTTTCACAAGATAACGTACACGTCTTGATTATATAATATCTCTGAGATAACAAGTATCAATATCGATAGCGCTTGGCAACACCATCCATCCAAAGTAAAAAATAAATGCCCCGCAAATTATCATTTAAGAAAAAAAATACTACCA
>NW_027589088.1:0-601 GCF_028453695.1 Augochlora pura
ACTTTCAGCTTCAATTTGAGGTACCTGAAGTTCAAATTGCTCCACGGGAAAGTTGTTGGAAACACGCCCAGAGCTCAAAAATGAGCTCCAGACGGCCTAATGCACCGGATGATTCGACTCAAAAAATCATGAAAAAATCCCAGGCCGTTTTACGGGAATGTACCTTCCGGGCTTGTAAAGGAGACACTTTCAGCTTCAATTTGAGGTACCTGGAGTTCAAATTGCTCGACGGGAAAGTTGTTGGAAACCCTCCCAAAGTCCAAAAATGAGCCCCAGACAGCCCAATACCCCCGAAAAATTGCTTCCAAAAATCATAAAAAAATCCCAGACCGTTTTACGGGAATGTACCTTCCGGGGTCTTAAAGTAGACACTTTCAGCTTTAATTTGAGGTACCTGAAGTTCAAATTGCTCCACGGGAAAGTTGTTGGAAACACGCCCAGAGCCCAAAAATGAGCCCCAGACGGCCTAATACCCCCGATGATTCGTCTCAAAAAATCATAAAAAAATCCCCGGCCGTTTTACGGGAATGTACCTTCCGAGCTCGTAAAGTAGACACTTTCAGCTTCAATTTGAGGTACCTGAAGTTCAAATTGCTCCACG
>NW_027589088.1:701-1056 GCF_028453695.1 Augochlora pura
CTTTCAGCTTCAATTTGAGGTACCTGAAGTTCAAATTGCTCCACGGGTAAGTTGTTGGAAACTCGCCAAGACTCCAAATATGAGCCCCAGACGGCCTAGTAGCCCCGCAAGTTTGAGTCAAAAAATCATAAAAAAATCCCAGACCGTTTTACGGGAATGTACCTTCCGGGCTTGTAAAGTCGACACTTTCAGCTTCAAGTTGAGGTACCTGAAGTTCAAATTGCTCCACGGGTAAGTTGTTGGAAACCCACCCAAAGTCCAAAAATGAGCCCGAGACGGCCTAATAACCCCGATGATTCGACTCAAAAAATCATAAAAAAATCCCAGGCCGTTTTACGGGAATGTACCTTCCGGG
>NW_027589089.1:0-5496 GCF_028453695.1 Augochlora pura
TTTGTCATTGTTTGATAAGGGGATGAAGAAAGCGGTACAATAAGGCTGAAATTCGATGATCAGCGAAGTTAATGGACACGAAATGGCAAAGTTATTAAATCATATTTTAATACAGCTTCTGGCATATCTACACATTATTCGATGGCAAGTGGACTAATTAACTGGATAATTGATACCTGGGATGAATATATGTTGCGTACACAATACTTAACGGACCGCTTTATCTGTTTAAACATTTAGATACATTATGCTATTACAATTAATTAATTACTATAATCTTGGTTTCGAACCTCCGTAATTCAATGAAATTGATCTCGTGAAAACATAATACTTTCGATAATATGGAGTAACCAGCGAGAAAAATATTTAAGAATGAAGGAGAAGTTTATTGCTTCTTGGTGTGAACAGTTTGAGCAATAGATTGGCGTAGGCGCGAGAAAGAGATTTTAAAAACGACTCGTACCGTAGGAAACGAGAGGGTAAGTTAATTTCGCTATTAACAGTCGCCGCCCGAACACCGTTAAATCTCGCCGACCCCAAACCGAGCCGATAACTGATTTTTCTAAGGTCGTTATTGTAATCCTCACCCCCAAGGGGTACGTTGCAAATGGTACTACTGCGAAGATTAATGTGGCACGATGAGTGTCCATGGTGATCGTGGCGGAACCACAATCAGCCCCTTTTATGAATGAACTAAATTCTGTTTGGAGGTTATTAATTCTATTTGCCGTGTCCTCTATCCATCTCTGCGAAAACGATCATTCTTACGGCATTATTTAAATGGAACTTCGTTGAAAATATTTCAATGTTGAATATACATATAGGAAGTTTACATCTTCGAAGTTAGGAGATCGAATTCGTTTCAATATTGTTAAGCTTTCATTATGAAACTTATCTCGCTAAAGTAATTTATTTCAGCCTTTTTTAACCATTTATTCAAGCTCCTAAAGTTAGTAGAATTGTAAAATAAGAAATCGAGTGTACGTGGTAGGTTTCGAGTTCGAAAAATCGATTGATTCGTTTTTGCATTTTTTAATATAAGAGTAAAAATACATCTATAAGACCTTGTGTTTCTATTCTTAAAATAAAGAAAATTACAGCTGATTGATTAGATCTGTATTGGTTTTACAAATGTAGAAAATATGTTTTTCAAAGCGATGACGATGATATCGTGGAAAAAGTCAGATTTGTGCTACAGAGAAAGAATAATCAATAGTTGTATTGTTCTGAAGTTTTCGCAAAGTAGAAAAGTGACAAATTATATAGCCGGTAATCCGAGATTGAATGTTTAAATTAATGCATTGCAATATATATCAGGAAAATGTCGAAGTTGCAATTTTGAAAAATGCGATTTGGTAATTGTCTGCGTTTTGTGTACTTTTTGCAATTAACGTATCGTGTATAACAGACAATAACACCGAAATACTCGTCGTAACCGCAGAGTACCGTGATATTTTATATTTTAGCAACGCAATAGAAAACAAACTCCAATTAAAGCGCGTATCGAGTAGCGCTCAAACATGATGCAAACAAAAAGCACGGGAAATCGACTACAAATCGACCTGTAATGCACAATGCATCATTAACAGACCTGTCACCGCTGACGGACTCCGTTAAAATGTATGTAATAATACGTGTTAACTTTTAAATCTTTCACAGATTGGGCAACGACCGTTTCGACGTTCGCTGTTTACATTATGTTACAAATAGATACAATAACCGCGGTAAATCACGATTAAATAATCGCCCCAACTACTCAGCTTTCGGAGAAGCGGCAGATTTAAGGATTCGGCAGAACTTGTTTTGTCAGATACAGTGGGTCAACAAAGTATTCGTACAGCTAGTCTTTTTGCAATAACTTTATACAAGCAAATAATACATAAACAAAAACTATTTCAATTAGTAGTCTACTATGTACAAAGATAATGGGCAAATGAAGAATTTCTAATAACGCATAATAAGAAAGTAACGCAAGAAATACAAGAATTTGAGAACCAAAAAAGTATTCGTACACTTTCAGTTATAATTGAAAGTTTATGATTATGCCGGTACTCTATTGCAATTAATATTTTCTGTGCATTCCTTTAGCTTTCTTAATGGCTTCCAGTCTTCTTGGCATAGATTCCACTAGTTTTTGAGTTGTTTCTTTTGATATTTTTTGCCACTCTTCTAAAATTACTCTTTGTAGGTCCGATTTCTTAGATATTTTTCTTTTTCTTACTTCTATATCTAACAGGTGACATAAATTCTCTACTGGATTAATATCCGAGGACTGCGGTGGTGTAATTAATTGTTTCGGGACATTGCATAGTATCCATTCTCGTGTTTTTATTGCTGTATGTTTTGGATCCTTGTCTTACTGAAAGTGGTAATTTCCAGTCAGGCTCAATTTAACCGCACTTTCTTCTAAATTGTCCTGCAACACCTCGATGTACTTTGTGGCATTCATTATCCCATCGATAAATGTAATGTTTCGAACACCACTGTACACCACACAGCCCCGTATCATTACGTTTCCTCCGCCGTGTTTCACAGTTGGTCTAATATTCTTTTGTTGAAGCTCAGTATTGGGTTTTTTCCAAACAATTAGCTTCTCCATCTGACTCAAAAATGTTAAATTTAGACTCATCCGAAAAGATAACACGTTTCCAAAATTCAATGGGTTTATTTACGTACGTTTTAGAGAAAGCTAGACGCTTTTCTCTATTTATATTATTAATATATGATTTTTCTCTTGCAGCTCTGCCATATATTTCAGCAGAGTGCAAAATATTTCGTACCGTTTGAGAGCTTATATTCTTCCCTGAAGTTGACGCGATATCGTTGCATAAAGTTTGAGCACTTACAAATGGATTTTTTGTAGCCTCTTTAATTATACTCCGACGCTCTCTAAGTGTGATTATCCTTGGCCGACCTGTTCGTGGCTTATTTTCTGTTGTTTTCGTTCTCTCATATTTTTTAACAATGCTCTGCACTGTTGTTAAAGTTAAATTCAGTTCTTTACCAATTCTTTTATAACTTTCCCCACGTTTTCGAAGGAAAATGACACGAACTCGCACCGATATTGGTATTTCACTTTTCATCGCTGTCATGATGCCTGTACAGAGTTCAAAGATGCACTAGAGACACAGCACAGGCCAATGCTAATATATAAACAAACATTTGTTTACGTTTCGGTCAGTATTACTAGAATACATGTGTGTTTCTTAAAACTTAGTAGTCGAATTATAAGTGTACGAATACTTTTTTTCCTGTTAAATATTTGTATTTCTTGTAGACTATTAATCGGCATAGTTTTTGTTTGTGTAAAGTTATTGTAAAAAACTAGGTGTACGAATACTTTTTTGACTCACTGTATGTACTCTCACACGACTATGTGTGACCCTCTTTCTCAGATAATGGATAAACATTTACTTGTAATGCATTTTAAGTTCAAGGTATTATATTTTTTATAAAATTTGTAAGCATCAATTTATAAAGCATTATCGGGAAGATAATTCTACAAAATTAAAAATTATTAAATTTTGATATAGAATTTTTGTTGCTCGAGTTGCCAAGTTCTAAGTGTCAGTAACAGTTTCTGTCGGCGAAGCAAGAGTCAATGTTGTTGGTGAGTCACAGCTGTTGATGATTTCAATGTTTTGGTAGCCAAAAAATATCGGTGAAATCATGTCGATGAAAACATTGGTAATTAAACTAATTGTTGGTAATTTCAAAGTAGCCCATTATTGTGTAAACTCGCCATGAAAAAAGGCAATATTTTGAAAAGTAGTTAGAACTTTCACTTTAAACTGCACTTTCAGTAAAACCTAGAAGTTTTGAATATTTTTCAAGGCAGGAAGACATAAAACGAACAAATACAAAAATATTAATAATCGTAACGAAACAACTCTATAGAGTGTGATCAAATTATTGATTTTTCTTTTGCGACACATATCAGAATCACATTTTTCCGACTGGGTCGCAGCAGCTGGTTAACAATGAACGGTTCGTCAATGAAACGATTTCTGTCGATGGTGTGTAGTCATCAAGTGCGATTGTTTGACTAGAGCGGACAATTTGGTTTAACGAGTAAGCAACCGAATGATTTGGTACGACTTTGAAAAATCGACGGCTAATGAAAGTGTAATTGTTACGGCGATTAGGTGTTGAAACGAAGCCCGCAGTGGCTATCTTGGTGGATCTGGTATTGAAGATCGGATACCCGATGATCCTGTGGCCGGCGGAGATGCTAGTTGCCGGTGTGTCCCGAGCGTACCGGGTCATGGAGAAGGTGAAGCACGGAGAAGGTGAAGCAAGGAGCGGCGGCAGAAGGGGAGGGGAGGGGGGGGATGCATCAGTCAAGGGATTAGCGGGATTAGCCCTCGAGGGGAACTTGTTAATTGCTCGGTAGGCTGCCAGCAGAGACGAGTTGGATACATGTGGGGAGGTCGGAGCACGCTCTGTCAGAAATGGAAAGGGACACAAGCCTGAGAAAAGGCACAAATCACTGCAGAGTTACGGACTTAAGGAGGCTTACTAGCCGGTCCTAACAATCCTGTTGCAGTTGCACTATTCCGCACACTCTTCTGATCCAGGGTCCTTGTACCTTTTGTCGAACACCGGTGGCGGGGGGGGGGGGGGGGGGGGGTGACACGGGTTGCAGAGGGGGCAACAGAAGTAGCAAGGCAAACGTAGACTCAAAAAAGGATCCACTGTCGATCTTTCTGCAATATTGAGATTGTCTATATTATCATTCTTTGATTCAATAGCATCTTAAGAATGATATATAGTAATGCAGCAATGTACTTCATAATAGTATCTTTACTTTCAAGAAGTGTTCATTAGATAATACAAAATTCTAGAAAATATTTGGAAATAATTATTGAATATTTTATGTACATATATTAACATAAAATCTAAAAAACATCTTAATTCGCAGAAATGAAAAATAAATAAACGGTCTTAATCGCTATAGATTTAATATTAATAATCGCCACCGAATAATTATTTACAGAAAATGTTCTACAATTTTATATTATTTAATCAACGTATCTTGCAAGCAAAGATATTATCATAAATTATATAGCTGTATTTAAAGATGTAGCAGAGGTAACATAAAACACGCGCGAAGCAACGAGAGTACGAAAAAAAACTAATAGATGCGAAGGAGAGCGAGTAGCTCATAATAAAATTCGAACGATCATTTTCAATTAAACGATGTTTGAATTTTCTTCTGTATAATTTGGTCCATATATTTTTAGCAGCGCAAACAGAGGAAACGATACAGGATTTCATTAAAAGTGCAGAATGGATCTCTTTACCCGATAAATAATGTGTTGCCGACCAGTCGGCTGTGTACGTTCACGTCCAAATAGCTTCTGTATTATGTAACGGGCAAGAGTGCATTAGAGTTACATGCATTCGATCGTTCTGTAATCTTGGGTGGGATACATTTCCTAGTAAATTCAAAATCTGCCCATAACTTCTCATTGTTATTAATCGTAGGTGTTTGTG
>NW_027589090.1:0-1056 GCF_028453695.1 Augochlora pura
GGCTTACCGGCCAAGCCGATTATCGGACGGCGCGACGTATATTCGACTGGCCGAGACCTCGATCTTCTCCTCGGTGACGGGTCTTTGCAGGCTGCGGATCGCTACGGCGAATTGCGGGTCGACGATGAAACGAAAGTGGTATGCCCCGCTCGGAGCCGGCGTCGCGCGAGCGCCGAGGGAAGAGAACGTTGATCGTCTTTCTCTTAGTTGGAACAAAGAAAAAATTCGCTCCGTTTTCTATCGGTAAAAGGACGAGAGTCCTTTTTTGTGATAATTTTTGGTATTTGTTTATTCGTTTTGTTTCGGAAAATATATAAAACATCTTAGGGGGTACAGATGTATCGTAGACTGACAAGTGCTATTTTTATAGGAAATTGTAATTATTCTAAAATGGCCGCTCTGTTCATTTTTATATCTAGATAAATACACTATTGAGTTTCGACTTGGATTTAGATCCTACTCAGATGAGACGAGGACGTCTACAAGTCCTGGAAATGTCCTTTGTTACAAATCAGTTGATCCTTGCTAAATACCTAGAGATATAAAAGAAATTTCAATTTATTTATTTGTTTAATATTTTTAATTCCACATAGAATTAATATTATAGCGTTACATATATCTAAACCTCAAAAAAAGATTAACTAAATTTAATTTCTCCTCAATCTTGCATACTATCTATTACTGTCAAGGTTGCAATTCTAATTCCAGCCAGCTATGTATAAATTTAACACGCAAAGGGTTAAGTTCTGGGAGTCTAGCAGGAAAATCCCCGGACACCCCGTAGACAGAAGCAGTTCGCCGAAAGTAAAGTTTCGGTGCTCCTTTATCGATGAAAACGATCCACATCCTTCGATCTCGGAATTTTTAGCATAGGGCCCGGGTCCCGGGCAAACCGAAATTTGTAGCGGGTTGTCTTGATCATCGATCCGTGTCCGGCGATAAATCAATCGTTGTACCGGGCCGACGCGGCCCCGCGGTCCCGCTAATTAACTCGGATACGGGGCGCAGCCGGTAAAATTAGACGGCCGTATTTCGTCGCGGCGAGGTTCCGCCGTC
>NW_027589091.1:0-1056 GCF_028453695.1 Augochlora pura
GCGACCCGGACGGGTTCGCGCCCTAAGTTAAAGCCGACGACGACTCCGGAGAAAAATGGCGGATCCATTTTATCTGGTTTGCTTTGTTTTGCGAATGCGACAATGTTCGAAAAAATATCACAGCGGACAATGTTTCTAATACGATAGAAATTTGACAAATATTTTTTGAATTGTGAGAATATTCTTGTAAAAGTGCGACAACGTTTATTCCAAACCTAACACTTTTCTTATCACAATGTTTGCAAAATGCAATCTTTTTAACTTTTAATTTTAACTTTTAACTTTTACTCTTTTAATTCTTTTTAATCTCCCGATGAACATATCAACGATTCTATAATTATAAAATAATATAACATATTTAAATTCTTCTGTCGAAATTCCAAAGTCGTTATCATTTTCGAGCTTCCAAAATGGCGTCCTAAAACTTCCGAGACACTGCATCGCATCCGCAAATAAAGCAAGGTAACAGCAAAGTGGACCTCTCCGCATCATTTAAGATTTTCTTCTGACTAATTTCATTTATTATTAATAGTTCTTTTCAAAGAAGAACTTTTTACAAAATGATATCTATTTGAGTAGCGTTAACCGGCAGATGATTAATTATTTGACGAAGCTGTTCGCGACGAAGAATTCAAAAGAGCTATTAAATGTGACAGATTAGACCATTTGCAAGATTAATTATCTAATTAAGCTATTAAGTGACAAATTAATCGTTTCATGAGATTATTAATATAACAGACAAACTATTTAACTATTACAACATTTTGGATCGTTGAAAAACAATAATAAAAAATAATAAAATATACCAAAACTATTCTGAGAAAATCTGCGAATTGCTGACGACAGTCGTCTCGCAGCCATAACCATAATCGGGCTGACGAACCCGTCTGGATCGCCGACTCCGGCCACGGTAGTTATGTAGACGACAAGTGGCAGCGACTCAGCGATCATCTATGTAAATGGTGACGATGCAATCACGCGTTTACGATCGAAATGCCGTGAGACAAAGTGGCAAGCGCATAAACAAGAAAAGACAGTAGGTAGAATATATATATA
>NW_027589092.1:0-1056 GCF_028453695.1 Augochlora pura
TCTCGACGCGGTTCATACGATCGAATAAATATTCAAATAAAAATTTATGCAAATGATTCATGCGAACGAGGTTTTAATCGAATACAAATTTATTCGTGCAGGATGTAATTGGCTTGAATAAAAATGATAAAAGATAAAGTCTTCTTTTCGTAATAATATTAATACGGGATTTACAGATTTAAAAGCAGCAATGAGACATTTATTCTGATATTTTAATAAGTATTATAATATTTGTTGCGAGTTGAATAAATAGATCGTGAATTTAGCTTTAGAGTCTCAGTGATTGTGTATTTAAAAAGACGTAAAGCTAGTATTAATGAATTTCTTTCATGTTAATTTTTAAAAGAACCATTTCTCAAATGTTGCTAATTTTGGATAGACTGCATTGGTGCAAAACTAAAATAAACTATTAAATCTGTTTATAGTTTGGCAAAGAAATGACGACATTTCATAAAGTCTGATAATTACAAAATTCAAAAAGATAGAATACGTAAGAAATGCAACTGTAACTTGTTAAGAATATTAATAAAACAGTATTTTCTCAACATTTCTTCCAACAACGATGTATGAAGGGTTCGCCATTCTATTTTTGCTACAAATGCATTTATTCGCATTTTCTTAAATCGTATTCGGTTCGCTATATTACAGAAAATAATTAATTCTTGTCTTTTTAATTCTAAATAATTGAAATTCTTCTTTTAAATTTCTCCGAAACAAAAATTATTAACCAAAGGTGCTATAATTATAACCATCATTGAAAACTATATGATTTTAACAAGTTCCGTTATTTTTACATGGAACATGTAAAAATATGTAAAATAATACAATTTTCACCATCTCTAGTTTAAAAAAGATGCCATAATGGCTATGCAAAAAGTTATCGGTCAAGTCCGTGTTAACACTAGATTGTCTAAGCAAGTCATTTTGACTGCTTTTCAATTTCAATTAGAAAAATAATTATGTAAATAATGACACAGCTTCTTATAATTTTGTGACTTTTTCTACAACATATAAACGCATTTATATGTTGTAGAAAAAGTCACAAAATTATAAGAA
>NW_027589093.1:0-1056 GCF_028453695.1 Augochlora pura
GAATTCCTCTGTACCAATAAATTACCAAACACAAACTATAGCAAAATAGAAATGCTACCCTAAAAATTACCCTTCGCGATCGCATTAATTTTATATAAAAATATCAATTAAATCGGAATTAACATAATAAACAAAATCGATTCGAAAAATATATTAATCCTTTCTAAAAGTTGATATAATATTAATTTTATATAAATATAATCGAATATATATAATTCTGACAGCTGGGACTAGACCTAGGACCATAAAGGGTTAAACAGATTTCTCGAGTTCGTTAAACCGCTCCCGACAATTTCTCCACGCGTCTCGATGGGTAAAAATTGACCCGTTATCTTCCGCGGGGAATACCGCGCGCGAAAGGATGATTATTTGAGAGGGAACTGTGCACGTACGGTGTTTTATAGTTCCGAAAGGAGAGCGTGGCACTGTAGAGAGAGAAAGAGAGAAAGAGAGGTACGAGCGCACGAAGGCAGTGTCTTTACCCAGAGGAGAGAAAATTCGCTGTTTCCGAGTGGTCGATCGGCGAGAACTTCATAAAATACGTGCCCTTCGGAATTCTTCCATCCGTGTCACGGGGAGCGCGGCGCGGCGCACGCTCGCTCGGCTTCACGGGAAACCGAGGGTCCCCGGCGACGCATAATTTTGCCGGGCAATGGCGCGAGTCGCGCCTCGTTCAAATCGCTCAGCAAAAATACCGCGAAATGCTGCCGGGCTGAACCTCGTCTGGAACCGTCTCCCAGCCGAAGGATAATTCTCGCCGGTGACTCGGGCGGACCGACTCTGCCTCCCAGGATTTGCCAATGGAAAAAAGGTCGACTCGGCAATCGATGGAAATTGGAATAAATCCGGTGTTTCGCGATCGAACAATTCTGTCGCTGGTTTAATGTAATATTGCTTTCTTCGCTTTTACGTGGACGGTGATTGGCTTATATTTTTTTGAAATTGATGATCACTTTATTATATTGTTAATTGGTGTTATAGAGTAGGAATTAATTTTATATTAAACTTACTAGAAATCATCTAAAGATCGTGTTTCAATTTTGTAACAAAATTTTT
>NW_027589094.1:0-393 GCF_028453695.1 Augochlora pura
CTGCATTGATCTGAAGTCCGTGGTTGATTTGAAAGATTTCAGGACTGGTTTTGGATCTTTCGTGGTGAACACTTCCGAATTCTGCAGCTCAATAATCTGCAACATTTATATCTCGAAGCGAGAGCAGTGTTTATTATCTACAAACCAAATTGTACACTGACAGTAGATAATATAGGCGGGTTCTAAATCACTTTTTTTTCACAGTTTTTTCCGGGTGTCGTGAAATAGCGCGAGCATGCAAAGTGGAGGGGGGGACCCTGGGCGCGTGCCGGTCTTGTGGTTTTCCGATGCTGCGGTTTTTTTTTGGACTTATCTTTGCGTTCGAAGATTGTTGCGATATTTGGGGAGGGTACCTAATCTTTTTCTAGGATGCATGCATCCTCCTCTTACGCA
>NW_027589094.1:493-1055 GCF_028453695.1 Augochlora pura
GATCTTACATTGTATCTCACTTAGGTCCATTTAAATTAACTTGTATCATCTTCTACCTCCCTTTTATACTTGGATATTATGTTTTATCTCACTTATATACACTGAAATTCCCTTGTATCATCTTCTACCTCTCTTTTGTACTTGGATATTATGTTAGTAGATAATATAGGCGGGTTCTGAATCACTTTTTTTCACAGTTTTTTCCGGGTGTCGTGAAATAGCGCGAGCATGCAAAGTGGAGGGGGGGGACCCTGGGCGCGTGCCGGTCTTGTGGTTTTTCGAAAACCACAAGACTGGCACAAGGCTGCGGTTTTTGGACTTATCTTTGCGTTCGAAGATTGTTGCGATATTTGGGGAGGGCACCTAATCTTTTTCTAGGATGCATGCATCCTCCTCTTACGCAGCCGCATGCATTTCTTTCATCTTTTCGTTTTTGCACAGGAAACGATAAAAGCAGGAAAACGATATAACCTGCTCCGTTTTTTAATAATAATACCACATGCAACCGTTTTTTCGTGGTTGCACTTCCTGCAGTACGCACACTCCTTTATAATATTATGCG
>NW_027589095.1:0-1055 GCF_028453695.1 Augochlora pura
CGTTATCCCATGGATATAGGTATTGTCTTACCTGCATCGACCGCTTTCCTCGCTGGCCGGAAGCCATACCAATCGCGGAGATCGACGCGGAAACGGTCGCGAGAAGTTTCGTTAACACGTGGATAGCGCGTTTCGGCGTTCCTTTGAGAATCACTACGGATCAAGGACGCCAATTCGAGTCACGGTTATTTAACGAGTTATCGCGTATAATTGGTGCGTCTCATCTCCGTACGACCTCTTATCATCCCCAAGCCTGGGATGGTGGAGCGGTTACACAGGCAAATAAAATCTGCGATTAAATGTCACGAGACGGATGATTGGGTTAACATATTACCAATTGTCCTACTCGGCGTTTGCACAGCCCTGAAGGAGGACTTGAAGGCTTCTTCCGCGGAAATGGTTTACGGTACGGGCATTCGTCTGCCGGGTGAATTTTTTGTCGCAAACGCGGCGGATTCGCAAACGGATTTTGCGAACCGGTTGCGACAACATATTCGGTAGTTAAAGCCATCGTCAGCCACACGCCATGGGACATGAAAGCCATTTGTGTTCAAGGAGCTTTCCACGTCCCCTTATGTATTTTTACGGCATGACGCGGTCAAAAATCCGTTACAACCACCGTACAATGGGCCATTCAAAGTAATTAGTCGCGGAGACAAAACGTTCGTTATTAACGTCAATGGCAAGGAAGTCAGGGTATCAGTAGACAGATTGAAACCGGCTTTCGTTTTAAACGACGACTTTTACGAAATTCCATCGCAAACGACTGATTATACAGTGACTGACAGTACAATTGTAACGCACAGTACTACAGACGGACTGTAACGCCCAACACCACCACCGACAACGCTGCAACGCACAGTACTGCAGACGAGGACAGACCTGCTTTACGACGGTCAGGTAGAAGGGTCCGTTTCCCTGATCGTTTTCAGGCTGGATTTCGGTGAAGCGAGTGTGACTGGGGTCTATATACGCGCAAGTTATAGTTATATGCGTGTATATGTATATATATATATATAGACATTTTGATTTTTTTTTGGTGTGCTTCGCGTAAT
>NW_027589096.1:0-1055 GCF_028453695.1 Augochlora pura
TAAAAATAGAAAGCAGTGGTTTTTCCAATAAGACCAAACCGCGTGCCTAGCTCTATTTTTAAACAAATACAAAAAACGATAAATTAATGCACAACAGTAAGTACAATGTTAAACTTCGGAACGAAATGAAAAAACTCCAAAATATTGTTTACCGTTTAATTTCATTCGAAGAAGGTATTAAAATCAGAAGTAGTTGTCCACTTCATGTGTGATTTGATTTCGAGGAAAGTACTGAAATCAAAAGTAGTTTCTCCGTTTGTACAGAGTACTCCATTAACAGCTAAGTAGAAAATCACGATAAAACATTGATACTGTTACGGCGAATTGTCTATATCAAGTCGCTGTAATGTGTTACTGCCCTGCTGTGGACACCCCTTAAAGAAATAGCTGAAGATAGGGGTTGTCACGGAACTGTTGTGCCGACGGACAAGACAGAAGTGATTGAACTGTCAAGTGATCAACACATCGTTACTCAATAATCATAGAGTTGTTGTTATATAATTGAGTACCGCGTTATTATAAATAAAATGCCGCGAGCTCCCTACAAAACTCGCAACAATACTTTAAACTGATTCACAATATAACGGATACTTAGAGAAACCAGAAAAATTATACCTAAGGTGGACTTGGCGGGCCGTTTTTATGAAAATCAAACAGTAGAAAATATTAATTT
Organism: Augochlora pura; assembly: GCF_028453695.1. NCBI lineage: Eukaryota > Metazoa > Arthropoda > Insecta > Hymenoptera > Halictidae > Augochlora > Augochlora pura. Next base: position 674 of record NW_027589096.1, read on the forward strand.
TAATATAATTACGTTATGCCACTAAACTTAATTTTTTTATTAATATTTTCTGTATTTTATGTATGTTACATAATGTATGTTCTGTATGTTACATTGTACTTACTTTTGTGCATTAATGTAACGTTTTTTGTATTTGAAACCATTTTGTGGGGGTGCGGTGGGGGGGGGGGGTTGTTATTAACAATCCTTAGAGGTGTTATGAGGGGTTTACTAATATCATTTGAATGCTCCTTTGGGGGACCAATTGTTTTACGTTGATATCTTCTGTATGCTTGTTTGCGTGAATTCATTGTTGTAGAGACTTTTTGTGGGTTAATTTGTCGGAGTTTTTTTGCGGGAACCAAAGTCCCAAGCAAACTCAACTACTTGGCCTATTTTACGT
>NW_027589097.1:0-1055 GCF_028453695.1 Augochlora pura
CAAATTCATATAAATTGAATATTATTATAATAATATTATATATACATATATTTATACTATATAATAATATAAATGTTCATAAGCGCTGGTAGGTAATATCCATGCTGGCACGGAGTGCAAAGGGTTAAGTACACAAAACTGTTTTCGACACTATATTATGTAATTACATTATATTAATAACATTGTTACATTATGCATTGCAATTACCTTAATCCGCTTTACCAAAGAATCTAACGTGGGTTAAAACAAAGCCATCTAATCGGAGGGCAAACAACGATTAGAGAGTGACCTACTGCATAAATGGCCGAATAAAAAGTGAGTGGAGTAAAAGAGGAACGCGACGCAACGGCTGTGAGAAGCAACGAATGGCAACTGTCCGATAAATCCGCGTCCACATGGAGGACGAAGATGGTTCGGAGAAGTTTAGGGCTAGTTTCTGGAGCGTTCGCTCGCGAGCGGCTGCTCGAAAATGGAACCTCAATAGATGTCTTCCGGGAGTGGTTCCGAGCGAATCGAGCGGACACGGGCTCGTAATAAAGAAAGAGAAGGCGCCCGGCCGCGTTGTAACTAATTTAAGAAAGTGCTCGGCACCGGGGCTAGCGTATCGAATCGCGTTTCCTCCATTCTCCCGGTTCCTTCCGGTCGGTGTTTACCGAGCGCCGCGCTCCCTGGCTGCCTTTATCGGCGCTCGGCGCAGATTCAGAGGACCCGGGAATCGTAAAGTCAATGAGAGACCGGCTCCCTTACATTTTTTAACCCTCCCACCACCGCGAACACTATAAACAACAGTCTGCCTTTGATCGCCGATCCCAACTGTCTCTCTGCCCGCTGACCTTGCACCTGAAAACCAGCTCAATTTTTTCAATAAAGTGGTTTAACACGTTCGCGACGGGGCCTGAATTCACTGGCCGCACCGTGGGGCAGGCTTGATTTTCGTGCTCGATCCCATCGGGCGGGCTGAGTCAGTGGTCAAATGAGCATTCTCAAATTTAGGGAAAAAATTATTGATAAATTGTTAATAACTGAAGAAATACCAGTAAGGCAAATAAAGGATA
>NW_027589098.1:0-1055 GCF_028453695.1 Augochlora pura
TACCCCGCTCGGCCATTTCTTTTCGCTGCCGCCCGAGAAATTAAAAGCCCCCCCAGGAACTCACGCGGGAATGGAAGATACCGTTATTTGTACCGGTATTCGAAGAATTAGCAGATAATGTTGCAACCCCCTTTGGCTCGTTAGAATTATTGCAAAGAAACGGGAATGTTTGCGTATCTTGCTGTCAATGCGAACAGTTTTCATCTCGCATATAAATCCACGGTCTATGTACCGAGATGATTTTAACACTAGAAAGACGGGAACTCGAAGACGGGAAAATGCCTGTTTTTCGGCAATATAGGTATAACACACATATATATATACCGGAAATGAAGGAGGAGGGGGGGCAACAACAATGATTAATAAACGCATTTATATGTTGCAGAAAAAGTCACGAAATTATAAGAAGCTGTGTCATTATTTACATAATTATTTTTCTGATTGAACTTGAAAAGCAGTCGAAATGACTTGCTTAGGCAATCTAGTGTTAACACTGAATCTACCATGACAGTTAATTCGACCACATTGTTTCTTTTATGATTGTTCTATGAAAAGCGTAACCCAAAATCGAGTGTCAACGGATTCAGTTTTACGAGCATTATCGCCGTGAAAAATCTCACTTAACCCTTTCGGTACGGGTACATATCCCGATATCGCACACGCTTTACACAAAACATTTTGCTCCGAATAGAGAGAAAACATGTTTACATTTAAATGAATGTCAATAATACAAACACTATAAAACGTTATAAACGCTTATTGATGTGACCCGTACTTAAAGGGTTAAAAGCGAGTGTCCGTCCTGCGGACCTCTCTTTGTAAGTCTCCACTACCTTCAGGCTCTGCTTCCAATACCTCAAGGCTCTGCTTTGTCTACCTCGGACCCCCGTAGAACTCTTTCTGTCCGATAAATTTGTCTAGCATTGGCTCGATCGGCAGCGATTACCGGCGGATCGAGCCACGTTTTTCAAAAAGTTTCCCAAGCGATTCCACGAGTAGATTCGTTCCCGAAGGTACATCGCATCGATGCGATCTCCCGAAGACCGCCGCCGCCG
>NW_027589099.1:0-1055 GCF_028453695.1 Augochlora pura
CGCGTAATGTTGCATCCGCATTGCGCTATATGCTGGCAGTGCTTTCGTTGGCGAAAAAATTTGTACTAATGGTTGGTAGTCGGTGTACAATGTAAAATGATTCCCGTAAAGATACTGGTGGAACTTTTTGATTGCAAAAATTATCGCATACGCTTCTTTATCTATTTAAGAGCACCGGCGTTGGGTTTTTGTCAATGTTTGCGACGCGTATTGTAAAACGCGTCCCGACCCGTCAGGATATTTATGCGAAAGAATTGCTCCTACCCCATATGCGCTTGCATCAGCAGCCACAATTAAAGGCAACCTTGCATCAAAATGTACTAAAACTTTATCGTTTTTGCCTATAGGCTTTTTCGAAATGCTATTATGAAATTCTCTTAGAAATCTTAACTTTGTGACATGTCACGGTCATTGAAGAAAACGGTAAAATTATGTCCTGTTTAGTCTCATTTTAATCAGAAAATTATCAGCAATATGTTAAAAAGAAATTCAGTTTCAAAATCTTAAAATTAAAAAAGTTTTGTTATAGTATTATGAGTTGTCTTCCGGGAATTAGAGTCAAAGGAGCCGCGGCGCGTGCCGCAGCACACGTGTTCATCGACTCCGTCGAACCTCGGCATCGGCGTAGCGAAGAAATCGACAAATTACAGTGGCGTAGGAATAGCACTGCGACAGGAGTAGAACCGAAAAATTGCGACAGATATCGAACCATTACTGTAGTTCGTACAATGGAGCTAGCAACGCGCTTAAATTTTCAATAAATCTACCATAGTAGTTTACAAACCCAATGAATGCCCGTAATTCCGTAGTATTTTGTGGTCGCAGCATTTTATCAATCGCATCTATTTTCGACTTAGTTTTATGAATGCCATTTTTGTCGATTGTATACCCGCAATATTCTATAGAATCTTTGAAAAATTCGGATTTCTCTACATTGATTTGTATATTTGCAACACCCAATCGCGTTAACACTTCCCCTAACCGCTGTAAATGTACTTTGTCATTCGATGCCGTAATTTTTATGTCATCGAGAAACACCGTTACTCCCGGAATAT
>NW_027589100.1:0-5493 GCF_028453695.1 Augochlora pura
AGAGTAGAATCGGGCGATAACAGCGTGATATAGTTAGGATTAGGATGTTCTCAGGGATCGGTACAGGAAGGCGGCGATTGAGATGCGCGATGCGTTCCCGCCAGTCGACGGATACAAACGTCCATCTTTGTTTTCGATTGCCGAAACGAACACCGCTAATTAATTATTCCTTGCGTACACGGGTGCTCCCCTCTCTCTCTCTCTCTCTCTCTCTCTCTCTCTCTCTCTCTCTCTCTCTCTCTCTCTCTGCACGTGAGCAGTTGGGCCCGTCTGCAGATTTCGAAACACATCCTAATTGCGGGGCCCGGCGGTCGCCAAACTTCCACTGGACGCTTCGTGTCAGTACGAAATTCATTTGCCGGCGCACGAAACGCTCGAATCATTTATTCGTGTTCGCTCATGCTTCTTATTCGGACAGGCGTCCCCTACATTTTATTCCGTCGGATTTATCTCGATCGCGCGGGGTGGTCTACGAAATCGTGCACGAGCGGCAACGTAATTAATTATTATAACGTTTTAATATGTGTACGTTCGATTTAATCAGTACATTCGATTTAATCAATATAGTCGATTTAATCAACATAGTCGATTTAATCGATACCGTTCGACTTAACGAATCCATTTAATTTCAACGGTTCGTTCGGTTCAATCAATCCATTAAATTTCGCTCGATTTAATCGTTTTTCGTGAATCAAGTAAATTACACGTTTCTTACGATTCTCTTCCTGGCCAGAGTCGACAGGACTCTTTCGCATTTAATATTGCAAATTCTCAGAAGAATTTATGTTCATTCCATTAGCGCGTTCATCGAATCTTTAAACATTGATAAAAGGGGAATAAATGTTTCGTTTCGATCTAGAATGAGGAAGCAGTTTTAGCAGCTGCGCTTAAAACGAGAAGAATGCAATTCACTTTCTACTTACCTATCTTTAGAATTTCAACGATTGTAATACGAGTTTCGTATCGTACAACGAGACAAAATTCAATTTGTCTATATCCTGCACAGTGCACAATAAAATTACATATTACAACAAGACTCCGCGATTTCAAAAAATAGGAAAATTTAATTTTGTCTCGCACGGAGACAAGAAGAACGTCACCACCGCCTCCAAGTATTCGACGATACGAAAACTAAAAACTCTCTCGAATCTGACTAAAAGATTCTAGGCGCCGGTGTTCGTTGCAGCGTTGAAAATCGCTGGGAACAACCCCGGCCTCCCAACTAGCCCGATCCTCGTCGTGATCCGAGACCGTGGCCGATCGATCAAATCACGATCCGGCTCACGTCCAGCATACGCGAACATCCATCGGGTGGCTCGTGGCGAAAGTAAATCCTTTAATTAACCGATCGGTCGCGGTTCCCATACGATGACAAACGACGAGGACGGGGCGAGAGAGAGAGAGAGAGAGAGAGAGAGAGAGAGCGAACAGAGAGGAGGAGGAGGAGGAGGGGAGGGAGCAGAGATCGGAGCACGGTGATCACGATGATCGCGATGGAAGGGCAGACACATGTCCAGTCATACGAATATCTGATTCCGGCCGGTGAATTGCAGGAAGCCATCCTACGAACACGTTCGTCGTACACCTCTTCCTGCCACGAGCGGATCTGTCCCCGTTGTCGGCGTCCTATATTTAGAAAACGGCCATTAAGCGCGCTCGCCCGGCTAACCATCGCAGTCCCAGCCCCAAGCACAAACCACCACCACCACCGCCGCCGCCTCTACCAGCCGGCCTCCCTAATAAATTCACCATAATTGTACACCGTGGAATCAACCTGCACAACGCTCGCGCCGTTGTTCATGGCTTTTATGCAAATGTCCACCCTTTCTTGCGCGGATCCAGAACCAAGCCGGGACTGCTGGCTGGACGCGGGGACTCCGATTAGGCTGACTCTTCGCTAACGACGTCCTTTCTTACCGCGTTCCCTTGTTAAGAAACGTAAGCTTCGGGAGGCGGGGAAGTGTGCTAATTATTTCGCCATTTTTTGTATTCAATATTCCGTATTCTATATTCTGTATTCAATATTATGTATTTTTTATTCTATGTTCTACATTGTATATTCTGTATTTTTTATTCCACATTTTACATTTTACATTTTATATTCTATATTCTCTATATTCTCTATATTCTCTATATTCTCCATATTCTCTATATTCTCTATATTCTCTATATTCTCGATATTATCCATATTATCCATATTATCCATATTATCCATATTCTCTATATTCTCTAAATTCTCTAAATTCTCTATATTCTCTATATTCTCTATATTCTCCATATTATCCATATTATCCATATTCTCTATATTCTCTATATTCTCCATATTCTCTATATTCTCTAAATTCTCTAAATTCTCTATATTCTCTATATTCTCTAAATTCTCTAAATTCTCTATATTCTCTATATTCTCCATATTCTCTATATTCTCTATATTCTCTAAATTCTCTAAATTCTCTATATTCTCTATATTCTCCAAATTCTCTAAATTCTCTAAATTCTCTATATTCTCCATATTCTCTATATTCGCTATATTCTCTATATTTTCTATATTCTCTATATTTTCTATATTTTCTATATTCTCTATATCCTCTATTCTCTATATTCTCTATGTTTCCATGGTGTTTTCCAAGCTGGTGTTTCATTCGGCCGTTTCCGCGATGGAAGCCGTCTCCTCGCAGCCGTGTCAAACGATTCCGGAATTAGTCGCGGTCAAGGAAGCTTCCTTCGGTTTTATCTGTCAAGCGAGACGATCCACCGTCGTAGACCAGTCCGAGGTACCGGAGCGAACACGAGAGCGAAGCTGTGCTCGGTCGTGTTGTTTTGCCGTGAAACGGTTGCGTGATGAAGTCGGCACGCCGCGGACGCGGAGTTTATAATTGGGAATCGGATCGGCTTAATAGCGGCTAAAGTAGCTGGTTCCCATCTGATAAACGAGAACGTTGCGGTGAATTCGAAAAAGCTCTCGGCTCTTTCGAATTCATTAACGTTGATTAGATTAGCGCAATGTGGAAAATTGGATGTTTGCGTACGGAACGAAGCAGAAATTATCGAGTCCATTACTCGTGTCCACCGACAGACAGGCTCTCTCTCTCTCTCTCACTCTCTCTCGTTCAATTCAAGCTAAAAGGACTTGTGTTAATTTGCGCGTGCAGATTCGCGCGGCATTTATCGGAACGACAGAAATGAAACGCTCGCGATATCGTTGGTTATTAATCTTCTTCCGGAGAGGAGAGAGAATCATCGATCATTCCTCGGAACTTCGTTCTTCTGCCGCCGTCGTCGCTGCACCCTCGAGCCACGGAGTCGTGGAAATTACAAAGCCATTCAGGTGTCAGTCCCGTAAAACTGTGGGCCGGTGTTTCAAAAATTCCTGCGGATGAAGACATTTCAGTACAGTCGACCGTGGAAGTCTGTCTCTCGGAGATCAGTTCTGTGGGATGAATACATATGGTGGTTGAAACTGAAGAATTCGGTGGGGATCGTCACGTTTTCACACTTGCCTCCACGTATAGCGTTTGTATTCCGTTCGCGCGTATCCAAAAGCGTCTTTTAGGCGACGCTGTGTTCTGGCGTCTTCCGTCGAACGCTATGCCATATTATACGACACTATGCGACATTATTATTAAAACGAAATGCACGAGAATCTAGAGATTTTAAGGCACGAGAGAATTATGTTAGCGATATACTAAAAGGAAGTTTATTTAACAAGTGCCCCATTTTCTTATACGTTGCATACCATGTAATTAAAAATTTTAATTAATTGTATTAATAGTTAACAAGGGGATAATTAATTATATACCAAAAATAGGGTTAATATGATTTTTATTTTGTTCATCTAATATGGCTGCTCCGGTTTCTTTAAATTTAATCGGCGAAGTATCAATATCGATGGGATTATTAAATTGATCAGTAAAATTGAGCAGAATAGAAAATAGAAGAATAGAGTTAAAAAATAGAAGAAAATATAATTAATTCAGCTGGAATAATCTACGATAATTGACGGAACGCATTAAAAATTATGCTGTCGTTGATACAGCACGCTTCTGCCACGGACTGTAGTGACACCGAGCGGATTCGGCTCCCGTATAATTCGCGGTCGTTTATTTCCCGTAGCCGAATAAACACCGGTTCGATTCTGCCGAATGATCTAAAGCGCTTCGATTCCCGTCGCACGGCCGGGATCGCCGATTTCTCGATCCGATGCCAGAACGATAAACGCGGCCGGTATTTATCGTTCTCCGATATACATATTCTGCATCGAAATTGCCGGGGGCGCGTAATCACCGGTTTCCCGCCACCTCTCTCTCTCTCTCTCTCACTCACTTTTTCTCTCTTTTTCGCTCGTGTCATTCGATGCCCGTAGAAATCGGCTAACCAAACCGCGGCGGATCCGCCGCGCATAAATTCGCGCGCGGCGCGTCGAAGAAAAATGCGCCGGGCGACGATCATTGCGTCCGCGGCGTAAAATGATTCGCGAGACGCCTAGCAGAGAGAGAGAGAGAGAGAGAGAGCTCTCGCGCGAGAGAGAGAGAGAGAGAGGGCTCTCTCGCGCGATGATCTACCGACGGTGTGCTACCGATTTGCATTTAATCGTCGGTATTGCGCCCGGCCGCGACGCTATTACCGATCCCGGCGTAGAACAGGTCGCCGGACACTATTAATTACGTCACCGGCAGTGACGCGGCAGACGTGGATTAATTACAGCCTGCGGCTATATGCACAACGCTAATCCCAGCCGTGTAATTAGTAACACTTCGACCGTAATGCAACCGACGCCGCAGACCTATCATTCCCCCCCGCGGGGATGAAGAAAAGAAAAAGCTCCGCGATTTCGCTGGGCGAGTAAGTATCCCAGAGATATACCGGGCGCGTAATCGGTGATCTATATTCAGCCCGAACCCGCGGACGCTTTTCCTATCGGCTTCTCCTTCGTTTTTCTTCGCCTCTTCTTATTTCCGTTTCGGCTACGCGTTACGTAAGTCGAGGATGTATAAATTTAGTTTTTGTCTTTACCTCGTTCGAACGAAATTGAGCACGATCTACGTTTCCCCACGCGTTCCATTATATGTTATTAATATTTCATTGGTAATGAACGATCATTAGCGGTGAACGGTGAACCTCGCTTCTGACATCTTTATTAGGCTACGGGAATGTCTTCGTTTGCACGTTATTGTTGTTCCAGGCGATTCTAAATTGCATTTATAAAGCAACAGGTTATTATTATCGGGTTACTGCGGACTGTTAAATCTATAAAATAATCGACGAAATAATGCACTGAATAAGTCATCATCTGTTCCATTTGTTTTACACGGTTTATCATTCGTGATTCTGAAAATATTAATCATGTCGCTAATGTCAGCTTGCTGTTAGTTAATCAGTATTTTTTATTATTATTATTTTATTATTAGTTGGCTATAATTATCAGTTAGCTTATTTATATACGTAGATAGAGGTGTATTTCTTTTTCAAATAATTCTCGGAAAATAACTACAA
>NW_027589101.1:0-1055 GCF_028453695.1 Augochlora pura
GTGAATCTATCGACAAAAACGGCAATGACTTAGTTGCCAACCCAATATAATAAATTCATAGTCAATCGATAAACATAAGTTTGTTGTAAAAAGAATTTAGGTTTGTTGTACCTCAATGATTACAGAATATTTAACACTAAATCTACTATCACCGGTGAAATGATCAATTTCACAATTTTTATGCCGTAATTATTGAAACAATAAAGCTAATTCCATTAAAAATTCCATTGAAATATTTCTTTATTCAAGCACACGCTACTATAATAATTATGAAAAATTTGAATAAATCTTCTCTCGTTATGGTTATGAGACCATACTCTGTTGGGCTCTATTTTACACTATATTCTACTCTATTCTGCTCTATTCTACTCTATTCCACTCTATTCTACTCTATTCCACTCTATTCTGCTTTATCTACTCTACTTCACTCTATTTTGCTCTATCCTACTATATTCCACTCTGTTGTACTCTCTTCTACTCTATTATACTTTATTATTCTCAGTTTTATATTATTGCACTCTATTCTGCTCTTATTCTGTTTTATTCTACTCTACACTGTATTCTACTTTAACCAACTCTATTCCACTCTACTCAACTGTATACCACTATATTCTACTTTATTATACTTTATTATACTCTTTTCTACTCTATTAGATTCTATTCTACTCCATTCCATATTACTCCAGTCTATCCTGCTCTATTCCATTATATTCCACTTTACTATACTTTATTCTTCTTGGTTCTATATTATTCCACTCTATTCTGCTTTATCCTGTTCTATTCTACTCTGCACTATATTCTACTGTAGTCCACTCTCTTCAACTCTATTGCCCCTTATTCCACTCTATTATACTCTCTTCTACTTTGTTACACTCTATTCTATACTCTATTCGACTCTAGTTTACACTATATTCTACTCTATTCCATGCAATTCTACTGTATTCTATGCAATTCGACTCTATACCAAATAAAATTACTCTTTTCTACTCTAGTCAACTGTATACCACGATATTCTACTTTATTGTACTATCTCCTACTCGATTAGACTCTATTCC
>NW_027589102.1:0-1055 GCF_028453695.1 Augochlora pura
ACTTTGACAACTCGATAAGTTTTGTCAAGTTAGCTTCGCGCAATATCCGATTAATATTCCCGACCGTTTCACCGCCCACGGTTATAAGTCCGTTCTCCGCGCGTTTAACTGGCAACGATTTAATTATATCGTCGATAGTATTTGATCCGGTGGCTACACTCTTGGTAATTCGTGCCACTTCATCGGCCGAATTCTTGGAACTTATTTTCGCGAACCGTCCGAGTTTTTCGGTCAAGTCTCGAATTACCGACCCGACTCCGGCCTTTGGTTTGGTCAAAGTCAACATAACTAATAGCGTGAGCAATGAAAATGAACAAAATTAACACCGAAACAAGTACAAGTATCATAACCGGACAGGCTATATATTTCTATGTATATTACCCGGTGTTCGTAAGTTATTTACTCGTTTGTGATCGCTTGAGAACTATTTCAATGAATCGTAACGCTTAGAACTAAAAAAAGGTAATAAAGAAAGAGATGTGGGTATAATTAAGAAAAAATGATTTATTATTAAGACATGTGTGAGTGTGAACGATACAATGTTTATCAAATATCTATAGATTGTTGTTGTAGTTGTGGTGGTAATGATGTTACATCTTCTTCAACATTATCATAATCATGAACATATCCTGTGGCTTCATCGTACACGTCCATGTTTTCTAATAATTTATGCTCGTGTTTTTCCATAATCTCGATCAAAGTTTTCTCATTCTCTTCAGATTTCAAATTCTTCTGGTTAATCATGTAGAATTTGTTCGCGTAACCATGTAAACCAATAGTATTGTTATTATTTATAGAACAGCGAACGTAGCTCAGCACACAAGTAATGACTTGATCCGGATCTTTGAACTTTTCATTGTCCATCTTCTGATATGTGCCATGGGTCGATTCTATCTGAACGATTTGTTGTTCTTTCTTGATACCGACTGTTAGACCGTTAACAGATTGACCACCAGTCATCTCAGACGCAGCTTCAATTAACTTGTCCGCGTTCATTCCACCAATGAACAGGAAATTTTTTGCAAAACGTGCATACATTTGTATGAGTATTGGGT
>NW_027589103.1:0-1055 GCF_028453695.1 Augochlora pura
TGTATAAGAGTGAGTTACTACAAAACAACCGTCGCTAGAAGAGCGACAGAAGAGGATACAAGGCACTTTAAGTATATATGAGTGAGATACAACATAATACCCATGGATATAAGAGAGATAGAAGCGAATACACGGAATTTAAGTATATATAAGTGAGATACAACATAATATCCAAGGATGTAAGGGAGACAGTAGAGGATACAAGTAAATTTAAGTGTATATAGGTGAGATACAACATAATATCCAAGGATATAGGAGAGATAGAGGAGGATGCATGAGAATTTAAGTGTATATAAGTCAGATACCAATTAATATCCACTGATATAAGAGAGATAGAGGAGGTTGCAAGGCAATTTAAGTGTATATAAATGAGATACAACATAATATCCACGGATGTAAGGGAAATAGATGTGGATACAAGGGAAGTTAAGTGTATATAAGTGAGATACAACTTAATATCCAAGGATGTAAGGGAGATGGAAGGGGATACAAGGAAATTTTATGTATATAAGTGAGATACAAAATAATATGCAAGGACATATGAGTGAAATAGAGGAGGATTCAAGGGTCTTTAAATTTATATAAGTGAGATACAACATAATATCCAAAGATGTAAGGGAAAAAGATGAGGATACAAGGGATTTTAAGTGTATATAAGTGAGATATAACATAATATCCAAGGATTTGAGAGAGATAGAAGGTGATACAAGGGAATTTAAGTGTTTATGAGAGAGATACAACATAACATCCAAGGATGTAATCGACATAGATGAGGATACAAGGGAAGTTAAGTGTATTGGTGAAATACAACACAATATACATGGATATAAGAGAGATAGAAGAGGATACATGGGAATTTAGGGGTATATAAATGAGATGCAACATAATATACAAGTATCTGAGTGAGATAGAAGAGGCTACAAGGGAATTTAAGTGTATATAAGTGAGATACAACATAATATCCAAGGATGTAAGGGAGATAGAAGAGGATACAAGGGAATTTAAGTGTATTGGTTGAGATACAACACAATATACATGGATATAAGAGAGATAGA
>NW_027589104.1:0-1055 GCF_028453695.1 Augochlora pura
CAGGCAAATTATCTCCTCGCTTTGCCGCTTTCCACCAATTTTCCCTCGAATTTTCTGGGCGAAGCCTTTTTACCGTTCGCGCGTCTGCTCTCGGCCACCGAAATAAGGAATCGTATCGGTCTTATACTTTATCTAACCATGTATCAGTTTACAGTTTCCCTGAACGAACCCGAATGTTCAACCCTCTTAGTACCGGTCAAAAGAGTCCGTATCCGAGCGAAATGTTTAAAATTCGTTTGACGAAGTTTGATCAAGTTTCGGAAAGAAATTCCAAGAATTTTGAAAAGCCTGATAAATAACAAATTCAAAGAGGGAGAAGAAATAAGAAATGAAATTGTTGTTTAATAAAAGTATTAAGAAAACTATCTTTCCATCTTTCGGTTAGGGTTAACAATCAGAGGGTTAAACAATCTGTTCATGAACCAATACAGTGTTCCTTTTAATTGAAAATAACGGAATATAGTGTAAACAAAAGTTGTCAACCATCGCCCCATGTAAGATGCAAATTCTGTTCAAATGTAATTAAGAATTCTAGCCTCTTGAAACATTTAAAAGTAGTACTCCAAATGTTATAAATTATAATATGTGAAGTAGATTTTTTGGACAGTAAATAGACAATAATTATTTTTATCTGCTCGTGTAATATAGAATTTGATAAATTAATTATTTTGAAGGTAATGGTTGTGTATACATACTACATAGTTAATTAGATATTTAATTCAATTCTTAATATCTAATTCTGCTAATATATCTTGCAAATCGTATAGTTATTAATTTTTAAACTGTCTGAATAATAAATTAAATAAGTGATACATTTATAGGATGGGCTTTTCGTAAGATCACAATTTTGTATTAATATTGCACCCTAATTCTTCGAATGTATCTTGCAAATTACACTGCTATTTACAATTAACAATAACTAAACAACTGTTTTTAAAGCGAACAGACGAAGAACCACAGTTTTTAAATAAATCTTTCACGCGAGTCCGAAGAAGTTTCCGAAAAGTGGTCGGCCGTTGGAAGCGCAGCCGCGTCACGTGACCGTGTGATATTTA
>NW_027589105.1:0-1055 GCF_028453695.1 Augochlora pura
CGTCGGTGCGCAACCAACTTTAACTGTTAATAACTCGTTAACAAAGCTGCAGATTGCATTTCGGAAAATGAAAAAGTCACTTGAAATAGCCTCAGCTACCCCCCATTTCCCGGAGTTACAATATTTGAAAATCACCCTGTATATATGGTTGCTCTAATTCAATAACTAGATGTGGCGATATAACGAAAAAGGAATTACAAGCTTTATTTTTGTATAATAAGTTGGTTTGCGATGGTAATGAAATACTATTTTCGATCAGTTTTGTAGTGATGTATGTTGATAGGCAAAATTCTGTAACTTGGTTGAAACAGATCGTAGGAGGATAGTACTTAGCGCGTTTTGTTGGTAAAACATTGCTCCTTTAACATCGGTGGCTATATTTTTCTTAAAAATTGTGTGACGCAAGTGACAATGTGAAAATTGAAAAGAAACGCATTTTGATAATTTTTCAAATTTTTTGAAGTCTGGAAAGTTCCAAAAAATTTTTCTATTACGAAAACCAATGAGATATTGTAGACGGAAGATTCCTCTTTACAACGAACCCAAAAATAACACTTTATGATCTTTCTTTACCGATCTACGATTTTTTGAATGAAATGTGTGCGGAAGATCGAGACTCGGTAGGTTCAATTTTCCAACACAACCTCATAATGTAAATATATTATATTTGAAAATTCTGCAACTTCGTTAAAAAAAATTACAGGTGGGTCGTACTTAACTCATTTTATAGATCAAAGTCTCCTCTTTTTATCGCCTGCAGTTATATTTTACAACAAATTTCATACCATAAATGACAATACGAAAACCGAAAATAATCTTCTATCAGCCATTTTTCAAAATTAAATATCTCCGCAAAAGTCACCGAATTTTTTTAGTCAACCTAACCTAACACGAGTTCAAACTACAAAGTATTCCCTTTCGAACGTGCCCTGAAACACCGCCTAATGATTTTTTCCTATCGTTTTATCGCGCTTGGAACGAGAAGCGTAGCGTCCTGTGCAAAACCATCCCATACAACTTTTCACACAACTCGCGTTAAAACGCCGACAAAAAAA
>NW_027589106.1:0-428 GCF_028453695.1 Augochlora pura
GTGAGATACAACATAATATCCCAGAATAAAAGAGGGATAGAGGAGGATATAACTGAATTTGAGTGTATATGAGTGAGATGCAACATAATATCCAAGAATAAAAGAGAGATAGAAGAGAATACAAGGGAATTTAAGTGTACATAAATGAGAAACAACATAATATCCAGGGACATAAGAAAGAGAGAAAAGGATACAAGGGAATTTGAGTGGACCTAAGTGAGATACAACATAAGGTCTTATAATAAAAGAGAGATAGAAGAGGATACAAGTGAATTTGAGTCTATATAAGTGAGATACAACATAATATGCAAGAATAAAAGAGAGATAGAAGAGGATACAAGGGAATTTAAGTGAATCTAAGTGAGATACAACATAATATCCCAGAATAAAAGAGAGATAGAAGGGGATACAAGTGAATTTAAGTATAT
>NW_027589106.1:528-1054 GCF_028453695.1 Augochlora pura
AGTGGATCTAGGTGAGATACAACATAATATCCCAGAATTAGAGATAGGTGACGATACAAGGGAATTTATGTGTATATAAGTGAGATACACCATAATATCCAAGAATAAAAGGGAGATCGAAGATGATACAAGGGAATTTGAGTGTATATAAGTGAAATACAACATAATATCCAAAGACATAAGGGAGATAGAGAAGAGGATACAGAGGAATTTAAGTGGATCTAAGTGAGATAAAACTTAATATCCAAGTAGAAAAGGGAGATAGAAGTGGATACAAGGGAATTTAAGTGGATCTAAGTGAGATACAATATAATATCCCAGAATAACAGAGATAGAATGGAATACTAGTGAATGTAAGTCTATATAAGTGAGATACGACATTATATCCAAGATTAAAGGAGAGATAGAAGAGGATACGAGGGAATTTAAGTGTATATAAATGAGATACAACATAATATCCAAGGATATAAGAAAGAGGGAAGAGGCTACAAGGGAATTTGAGTGCACCTAAGTGAGATACAACATA
>NW_027589107.1:0-1054 GCF_028453695.1 Augochlora pura
ACTTCTACGGGTAGGTCCCCCGTTGATCTCGCCTTCATACCCAGCGGGGGGGTCCTCGCCAGGCTGGTACGCGGTCGAAAAGGCGAGCTAATCACCTCCACCTCTGGGAACTGAGACCCCTGATCTTGGTGCTTATTTTGATTTAATTTAATATTTATGTTTGTTGTATATGTTTCTTCCATGTTGTTCCCACGCTCGTGGTCGGTCTACAAGTCGCCCCGGGCAGAGCCGCCATACCCGGGGACGACTAATACGCCCAGGGGGTCGTCAGGTGCCCTGGGGTTGACCGCTAATGGCTGGTGCACCCACCAGCCAGGCCTGCCGCAAAGGACAGACGCGCCCTCTTCACCGCGCATACACTGCTCGGGGCTAGGGATTTTTTATAGAGGTTGTCATCCTCGCATGTTTTAACTCACTTATATACACTTAAATTCCCCTGTATCCTCCCCTATCTCTCTTATATCCTTGGATATTATGTTTTATCTCACTTATATACACTTAAATTCCGCTGTATCCTGCGATATCACACTTATATCCTTTGATATTATGTTGTATCTCACATATATCCACTTAAATTCCCCTGTATCCTCTTCTATATTTCTTATATCCTTGCATATTATGTTGTGTATCACTTATATACACTTAAATTCCCTTGCGTCCTCTCCTATCTCCCTTATATACTTGGATATCATGTCTTATCTCACTTGTACAAACTTCAATTCCCTTGTATCCTCGTCTATATGTCTTATATCCTTGCATATTATGTTGTATCTCACTTATACACACGTAAATTGCATTGCGTTCTAATCTATCTATCTTATATCCTTGCATATTATCTCGTATCTCACTTATATACACTCAAATTCCCATGCATCCTCTTCCATGTTTCTTATATAATTGGATATCATCTTTTATCGCTGTTATAACCACGTAAATTCCTTGTATCCCTCCCTGTGTCTCTTATATCCTTGCATATTATGCTGTATCTCACATATATCCACATAAATTCCCTTGTATCCTCGTCTATCCCTCTTATATCCTTGTATATTATGTT
>NW_027589108.1:0-1054 GCF_028453695.1 Augochlora pura
GAACGCACGAACCGATTTCCACGGTTTTGCATTCGTTGGAAAGGTCTTGGGCTCCGTGAGGTTTATAGCAACCAAAATTCTGGAAAAATTTCAACAGAAAAGCAGGAAAGCAGGGAAAATCATTTTTCACATACAGCGCCATCTCTGATATATAGCATGTACTACAAACCAATATGGTTTATAAAACAAAAAAAATAACTTTTCTTCATCTTTTAATCCCCAAACGAAATATTACAAAAAACGAAGCCATCTGGTGGCGAAACGAAGTTCACCCGGTTTGCTAGTTATTTATAGAATTTATTCAATATATTATTTATAGAATTTATTCAATATATTATTTATAGAATTTATTCAATATATTATTTATAGAATTTATTCAATATATATTATTCGAAGAATTTATTCAACATATATTATTCGAAGAATTTATTCAATATATATTATTCGAAGTATTTATTCAACATATATTATTCAAAGAATTTATTCAATATATATTATTTGGAGAATTTATTCAATATACATATATTATTCGAAGAATTTATTCAATATATATTATTTGGAGAATTTATTCGAAATATATTATTCGAAGAATTTACTCAACATATCTTATTCGAAGATTAAATTCGAGCCAAATAAATATTGAGTAATAAATTTGACTCATCAAATTTTACTCGAAGCGTTGATCAAAAATTTGCTTCGGAAACGGTCGAAAAGAGCGATCGTAGGGAAGCCATTATAGAAATCGTGCGAAACGCTTGCGAAAGAGTGAACGGTCGAGCGAGGAAGAAAATGAGAAGTAACCGAGACCCGAATACCTAATTAACTCGTTTGTCTCTGTTAACAAGTTGAAACCGGGCCGAGGAGGTATCCGATGTGTTTTACACCGGCAGGCGTTTCGTTTTATCGGTAATTCATAAATTTCCGCGCTCCGCGCGAACGGAGATGAGGAATTACCACCGCCGGTACCAAATCCACGGTAGAACCGTGCGGATGTTACTGAAGTAGTCCAATCTGATAAATCCGCGACGAGAAAGCGACTTCATTCAATTAGTTT
>NW_027589109.1:0-1054 GCF_028453695.1 Augochlora pura
ATCGACGATCTCAACGACAGTACCTAAGAATCCGAAATAGTTCATAATTTAGTTAATAAGTCATCTTTCTCATTTCATCTCACTCCATCCTCGCTCCACCCTCCTCCTCCCCATCACACCTATTCCATGTGTAAATAAAATCACCTTCACTCCAGCGCATTCCCCCCTCATCCACCATCGTGTAAATAACATCCCCACCCGCACCACCCTATCACATCAACATCTGATCACCCATCCATCTCCCTCCCACCCAAATTTCCTATGTAAATATTTAGAATTAAGTTTAAAAATAATTATGCGAGCTCCCGTTTTTGTTAAAGGCGTTTTTGGGAGCAAGACCACAATAAATACAAATACTCGCGGCTGTGAAATGCATTTCGTGCAACACGATAATAGTATTACGAGGGGTAAACTTCCGACACTCCTCCGGCTAGAATACAATATTCGTAGACCGCTAATGTGCCTTTATACATTAGTACTGTTGATATGTTAGAAAAAACTTTTCGTTTATTTTTATAGTTAGTGTTAAGAACCGTTACCATTATACATGCCATATAAATAAACAATTCAATACAAACGCTACAAAAAAAACGATTCTCGTCCGATCATCAATGATAGAACTACAAGCAGCCAATCACAAAATAAACAAAAAACAAAAAGACCTACTCCCATCGTTATACACGGATGCATCAAAAACCATGGTGAGTTTATAAACACACTTAAACCTATAATTAAGGATAGATATTACATTAAGTTCCACAAAGACAAAACAGAGGTATTCACTGCCACAAAAGAAGACTACAATAGACTAAAAGAGGAATATCGGAAGAAAAAAGTGGAATTCCATACATAGACACTGCACACCGAGAGAAGAAAATTGTTTGTAATCAAAGAACTACACAATCTAATGGATGAGGAGGAAATCAAGAAGGACCTATCGAAACAAGGACTCATGGAGGCCATTTTATATCCAATGAAAGGTACACCAACACCGCTGTAAGTAATGGTTCGATTTCTGTCGCAATTTTTCGGTTCTACTCCTGTCGCGGTGCTA
>NW_027589110.1:0-1054 GCF_028453695.1 Augochlora pura
TTTCCTGTGTGTGATTTCAAAATATTCATCAGTTTAAGGTGGATGTTTTTAGTGATTTTTATGAACACTGTCCTCATGTTTGAATTTTCATCTCCGACACTATAGAACATACAAAGTCGTGTTTTTAATAGTACTCCTGAAGTATATATGATTTCGAATAAATTGTTTGTTGCATTAACAGAGATAAACATTATTTCTCCTATACATACATATATCTATAGATTTTATTTTTGCTCATAATTTGTTTCACATTTCATTTGTTTAATTAACTGTTATCTTAATGACACCCCATTTGTTCAAGTTAATGGCACTTAGAAATTATTATTTGCATTTTAAGGTGCGTTTAATGAAACTGACATATTGTTTGTACATTGTCACTAGAATATCATGGTACATCCATTAAAAATTGTTGTTTACGCATAGGTCCTTTACAATATGTTATATTATACTTTCAAAGAATATACAAGGAGTATACCATATGTATAATACTTATAATACTAAGGATATCTATAATTATCTAGAAAACCTGGAATTGTTTTCAGGTATTTATGGGCTCAGTAGTATATAACTTTGCTGACAATAGTAGCATTCAGGAGAGGTTGACAACCAATTTTGATTGATTGTTTTAACAAACATGTAACCTAAATGTTTATCCACTAGAGTGGTCACCATACAATCTCTATTTACTGTGATTTGACTTTTCAAAGTTCTACTATTTTATTATTTTAAATCTGCTATTTACTTTCTATTAAGTAGGATATAAATAAATATAACAAATATCAACCATTATTTAAATTGTGTGTAAAAGCATATTATTCTCATAAACAGTGCAGGATACGATAAATACACAAAAGCCGTGCAATAGGATAGGTTACTATATGATGATAAATTACTGTGCCTTTGGTTCGTTTTGGAGAATGATTCACTTTATATCCATCAAATACGATCTATTACATTTTTTATTAAAAAGCAAACAGAATGGAAGATTACAAAAATATAGTATATCTTATTTGATGGATATAAGGTTAATTATATCATTATTAATTAGATATAT
>NW_027589111.1:0-5490 GCF_028453695.1 Augochlora pura
GTCACTCCTCCGCCTGATGGCCCTGCCTTCGTTTTTTCTTTCCCGCCGAGGAATCTTTCCATTGTCCCCCCCTCTTCTCTCTCTTTTGTTTTTGTTTTGCTCGCTCTTGTAGCCATGATTTTTCCTAACCTTCTCGCACTTAATTTTTGTTTATCTTTCTCTTCCTACCTTCTTTTTCCTTCTGTCCTTTATTGTCTGTTTCCTTCTTTTTCTTCTCTCCTTTTCCTTTCCGTCCTCTGCACTTTCCTTCCTTAGATTCACTCCCTTACCTCCACTTACTTCCCAGCTTTCCCCACACGTGTCTACCTTCTCTCGCGTCCCTACCGGAAGTCGACCTCGGTTTATTGAAAATCAGTTTATTTTTAAATTTAAACAATTTTAAATTCTACTTCGTTAAATATTAATTAATTTTGATAAAAGACATTTTAAAATATCAAACTTCCTAAAATACATTGGTAAACAATGGAGGTATAAAAGTAATAAAATGAGGCGTGAAAATTCGATGCCTTTTTATATTTTTTGAATTATGTAGATAACGTTTTAGACTAAATCAAACATTTTTTGTATTTCGACATTTATATACCCTACTTTAATATACCGTCAAGGATTTTTTCCTTTCAATATATACTGAATTAATTATATATATGGAATTAATTAAATATATATTGAATTAATGATATATATGGCATTAATTAAATATATATTGAATTAATGATATATATGGCATTAATTAAATATATGTTGAATTAATTATATATATGGCAATAATTAAAAATATATTGAATTAATAATATATATGGCCTAAATTAAATATATATATAGAAGTCACTGTAACAGAAACCTAGGAGCACGTGCTCCAATTGTACGTCCTCAAGCATCATCAAATACAAGCAACGAATCGTTTCGCGGATTCCGCGCGCGCGACACGTTTTTAGATTCCACAGCGGCGTTTCCGTCGTCACCCTCTCGGCATAAATTACGCGCCGTCCGTTCCGCATCTATTACATCGGCGCGCAACAATAAACCGAACCGGGCCGGTCGCGCGCGGCGCAATATATAACGGAAAGAGCCGTGTGTCGAGGCGCGAGACCGGCGGTAGTCTTAACTGAATTATTGTTTCAGTTAACATCGGGCATTCATCATAGATGCGCGCGGGTCTCGCGCGGGGCCCGATGGAACACGCGTCCCGCCCAGGGAGCGAGTTCGCGAAAGCGTGGAGCATTCATCTTCCGTCGGTTGTCGCGTTGTCGAGCCGCGACCAACGACACTGTGTAATCTTCCTGTTGCGACGCTCTCGCCGCCGGAAAGAAAGACAAAGCGAGAGAGAGATAGAGAGAGAGAGAGATAGAGAGAGAGAGAGAGAGAGAGAGAGAGAGAGAGAGAGAGAAAGAGGGAGAGAGACGGAGCGAAAGAGACGCGGAGACAACTAGATCGCGAGCATGGCAGGCACGCGTGAAATCCATAGAATCGTCCCGGGGCAGACACCGCTCCGCTCCGCGCCGCGCCGACTGCTACGCTCGCGGAATATTAATCTAATTTGCCCGATATAAACAAACGGACCTGTCGCGCGTGTCACTCGGTCGGGCACGGCCGTTCGTTTCACTCGTCGACGCCGTGAATAGAAGTCTCCTTCGACCACGTTTTCCCTCTTCTCCGCAGGGATTTCTATGGGTTCCATAGAAGACCGTGTTATAAGCGGGCATTCCGTCTCCAGAATCGCAGACGCGAGTGAAATTCGCGAGTCCGCGGGACTCGCTCGAAAGTTCGAAACGGTTTTCCAGTTCTCCGTTTCTTTTCTCGGTCTTCTCGATCCCGTTGACCCCGTGAAGACGGGACAGTTTGTCGAGTCTGAAAGTTAGTGAACAATAAAGAGGAGTATGTATATGACCGACATAAGCGTGTGTCGTTCATTTCAGCACAATTTAAAGTACATGGAGCAATTCTCGAAATTAAAGAAACGATTTTTATCTCATTTTCCAATGGCATCCTTTTTCATAATATTGTTGCTTTTTCAGTTGCCTAATGGTGTGCACGATTCCAATTAGCTGCAACGAAAAATCGAGGAGATATGAATGTACATAGAGGGTTATGTACTCGTTGACGATCAAATATTTCCATTTTTGTGACAATTTTGTTGCGAAAACTTCTGCGTTGCTTGTTTACGCTTTTCGAAATTGTCAACGATTAAAAAAGATTCGATCGTAGACGTCTGATAAATGTTATCTAATTTTAATATAATATTATTATATTAAAGGTATATACAAAATTTAATAGGGTCGACTGATTGGATTCTAAGATACCTTGCACCCCATTTTTGAAAAACGTGTTTGAAAATACGTCGCTTATTATACGTATCCTTCACTTATCAGGCAAACGTAATATTGCAGTACAATAACGAGTCAGACTCGTGATACAGATTTCATGCGAGATCTACTAAATCTGAACATTATTAATTTCTTCTACATCGAAACGATAAATTCTTCTCTCATCAAAGTCTAGAAACAAAAGTACATAAATACAATAAATGAAACAGAAATCGCCTGGTCCTATTATTAAAAATATTAAGGACAAATAAGCGGCGATCAACGCAGCGCGAAAGGAATCGTAGTGCAAGGGATTAACCTTTTAGATATGGCAGGATTTTGCGCAAATAAAGTTTTTCGTAACTAAATTACCATTTTCTCTTAATATATATTTTTTCCGTATATCTATATCTAGTATTGATAACCTATATTCTTTTCTTAATAGATTGTATATACACACTTTCACTTTGATTTTTTGCTTTAATAAATAATAAAACAATTGAGTAAAGTACGAGCCATTCGCGAAAGCCACTATATATTTAACCCGTTAACAGTGCTCGACTAGTATACTCTTTATCACTTGATTCTAGCATATAGTTGCACGGTCTGAGAAGGGGTCGCCAGAGCTACTTAAAAAACGAAACCTCGACCTTCGGAAAATTTCAAACAGTCCTGCCCCCTAAATCACGCGGCGGCGGCGGCGGCGGAACGCGCGTGTACGAGAGGGATCCTTCGTCACGGGCTGGAAGTTTATTTCTCATTCATTTGCTTGGCTCCCCGGTTAATTAACCACAGCGTCAAGGGGGCCGGTAAGCTCTTCCCCCCGTCGACACGGCCGGAGAAAGGAGCGAGCGGGCCGCGGCCGCGAGAGCAGCCGGATGGAGACGGCTTCCTCGGCCCGCACGATGATGGCAATTAAATTAAAGCGAGATCTCGCCCCGCCGATAGAGCCTCGATTAATCAGCATCGCGACAATCGGACGTTTCATTAACGGGCCCGCGCGGCCGAGGCGGCGCGACCTGTAGAGAGGCCCCGGAGCTCACCCGGAATCGGAATCCACCTGCCTCCGCGGCCGGCAAATTCATTAACGATCTCGTTAACGGTGCGCCGCAAGCCGTTTCCTAACCTCGATCCTTAGGCCGCGTAGGAGACGCTCGTCCGTCGAAATCTTCCGGATAGGTCTCCGTTTAACTTTCTAGAGGATGCTGAAAGTACCTGAGGTGAAAAGTACCTGTTTTGGAACGCTTTATATGATTAACCCCTTGCACTGTGATTCCTTTCACGCTGTGTTAATTAGCATTTATTCGTCCCTAATACTTTCTTTAATATTACTAAACAATTCCTATTTCTTATATTGTCTTTATTTATTTTCGTCCCGGTATTTTGATAACAGAATAATTAAATTAAATAAATTAATAATATTCATATTTAGTAGATCATGCATGAAGTCCTTATCACGAATCTGACTCGTTATTATAGTGCAAGGGGTTAACATGGATTTTAACACGATTGAAAAGTAATTCTGTTGAAAATTCGAACTACCGTTCCATAAATTAATATTTCTAGAAATTGTAAAATATTTGCTTAATACGAATACAAAATTATACGAATAAAATAGTAACATACGAGCATGTATCAAACATGGAACACCGATTTTATATCATGTCCTTGTATTTCATAAATCACCATTTAAAACCCGTAGAAAGATTGCAGTACGGAATACGGAACAAAACGTTCTTGTTCGAAAACACCTGTATTTGAATAAATATTTTTCACAGCCGACTGTTATGTAATAATATTTATGTAAGTGCGTTTATAAAGAACAATATTCAAAAGTGTGGATAGAATTTTTACGTCCATTTTCATACGTTGTATCTATTTTTTTTTATTGTATTATCCGTGCTATTGTTTCAAGTTGATTCAAAATCGAGCGGTGTTTCATAATTGGTACTTTCACCTTAATGAATTCGACTCGGTCGGATCGTGGGGACGCGTATACGCCGCCCGCGATGACTGTCGATATTTCGAGTAACCTACGCGGCCGGATCGTGATCGATGATCCAGGATTTATCGTGCCAGATGTTTCGGAGGCTCGCGAATTTGATAGACGGCCGCTTCATCTACCAGTCAAAGTAGGTCCTTGACCGTCTGACGAGCCGTCTGGGTCAGCCGAGAGAGAGAGAGAGAGAGAGAGAGAGAGAGAGAGAGAGATACGCTGCATGGAAATTCTAGCGACTTCGATGCTGGACAACACTTTGGCGACCTAGACTGCGCGTTCGTGGCTCCGTTTAGCCGCCGATTGATGGCTGGTGTCACGTTCGTATGACTTTTGCTTGTGTCGCTTCTCGTAATAGTGTCTCTTAGCATCTCATTCGATCGCTTACCTTTGATGACCGTTTCTCATTAAGGCTGGAAGCAGCTGATGACTTCACTGCCTTCGGAATATCAAATACAAAAGATTGATATTGGTTTTGAAGATGGATTCGTGTTTGAGACAGCTTACACGAACGTTGCTATTAACCCTTTGCGGTCGTGTTAAACTTACACGTAGGTGTTATGATAGTAGGCATTAATTTTCGTTGAACGAACGGTAATACGTAATATGTAAGGTTAAGTAGGAAAGATAAAATTTATTAGTACTTCTTTAAAGTTTAGATATGTACATGTAAGATAATGTTATGTTCTAATTTTGTATAAAAATAAAAGAAATATAAAATATTAATAAATATCGCTGGTGGTTGAGGGTAGACATATGATAAACTTTTTAATGTACATAAGACAATGATATGTTTTAATTTTATGTAAAGATAAAAGAATTATAAAATATTAATGAATATTAGGTTGATATCATTACAGAAATGTCTGTCTTAAACAAATTCTGATCTTTCGAATTAATAAACTCTGATATGGAATATTTCAGAGTGTCTTCATTTATATACTATTTAGCCCGTAAAAGCTCGGGCAGATTTCGAGCAGTTTTAGGACACTGTTGCCATTATACGTTGTTCGGCTGAAGAATATGACAGCGACCTGTCATAAATAACGTCGGGATTAAGAGAAATAGAACGAACCCTAGCATGAAAAACGTAAACACTTGAGTTTTTCTTCTCTGACGTCAGCGATAAGACGTTGCCAGTCGGTTCGCCCTCGGCGCGTGGCTGTTTCATTACCCACCGCGCGAAGCATG
>NW_027589112.1:0-1054 GCF_028453695.1 Augochlora pura
CTTCGCAGCAATTACGCTATGCCGATTCCGACCGAAGATTTCGTACTGGGGGGGATAGTTAGGATACGTGGACCTTGACGAACCGTTGGAAGGCTTGGAAAAGTCGAGAGGCTTTTCTGATCGTGGTTGTTGAAGCACGGCTGGCAGCAGACGAATCTCGAGATCACCGGTTCGGAGCCCAGCTTCCCTGGTTACTGTGGGAGGGTGGATACGTGTATCTTGAAGAGATTGTCGGACGGGGCGCGGGAAAGAGAGATAGATGGAGAGAGAAAAAGAAAGAGAGATGGAGAGATAGATAGAGACAGAAGGAGAGAAAAAGAGAAAGAGAGATCGACAGGGAGAAAAAGAGAAAGAGAGATAAAGAGAAATAGAAATCGAAAGATACAGAGATAGAGAGAGATAGAAATCGAGAGATAGAAAGATAGAGTGAGATAGAAATTTAGATATTGAGAAATAGAAAAATAGAGAGAAATAGAAATTGAGAGAAAGACAGAGAGAAAAATAGAGAAATAAAAATCGAAAGAAAGAAAGAAGGAAAGAGAGGTACAGAAATAGAGAGAGATAGAAATCGAGAGATAGAGAGACAGAGTAAGATAGAAATTTAGAAATTCAGAAATAAAAAAATAAAGAGAGATAGAAATTAAGAGAAAGACGGAGAGAAAGATAGAGAAATAAAGAGAAATAAAAATCGAGAGAAAAAAAAGGAAAGAGAAATACGGAAATAGAGAGAGATAGAAATCGATAGATTGAGAGATAGAGTGAGGTAGAAATAGAGAAATAGAGAGAGATAGAGTGAGATAGAAATAGAGAGAGATAGAGTGAGATAGAAATAGAGAGAGATAGAGTGAGATAGAAATAGAGAAATAGAGAGAGATAGAGTGAGATAGAAATAGAGAAATAGAGAAATAGAGAGAGATAGAAATTAAAGGAAAGACAAAAAGAGAAATAGGGAGATAAACAGGGATAAAAATCGAGCGAAAGAAAGACAGAGGAATAGAAAGAGATATAAATCAAGAGATAGACATAGACAGAGATATAAATCCAGGAAGAGAGG
>NW_027589113.1:0-1054 GCF_028453695.1 Augochlora pura
CAGAAACGTTAGGGACCTCCTTATTAAGAAAGAGAGGTTATATATCGGCTGGAGCTGTTGTAGAGTCAATGACTACATAGCAGCAACCCGTTGCTACAAGTGTCACTCCTTCGGACACGCTACAAAATACTGCAAGGCGGAAAAGGACATTTGCGGGCACTGCTCCGAGCAGGGCCACACTTTCAAAACCTGCACGAATAAGAGCAAGCCGGCAACCTGCCATAACTGCAAAAAAGCAGGCAAACCCGCGACCCATGCCGTCACCGACCGCCAATGCCCAGCGTACATCGCGGCCCTGAACCAGGTCCTCTCTCGCACGGACTATGGTTTATAAACCCCACGCCCCCACCAAATCCCGGCCGACTATTAGAATTGCCCAGGTCAACGCGCAGAACTCCAAATCAGTTCTAGAGGAACTCAAGGTCTACGCCTTCGAGGACAAAATAGACATCCTTGCTATTTAGGAACCCTATTAGTTTCGGAACACCCTCAGTGGATTCGGTGCTAACTGCTCCGTGAACACAGATAGTAAAAAATTCACACACATCCGAGGCTCTGAAGACAGTATCAAAGCGGCGATTATAATAAGAAACCAGTCATACACCGTTCTTAAGCTTGAGCAGTTCTGTAATACGCATTGCATATGTGCAGAGATAACGGTCCGCGATTTTAAATTCATTTTGGTACATATGTATATGCAATGGTGTGACGAAATTCAAAAATATATATATCATCTTGACGCTATTCTCCGCAACCTTGGTAGCAATAAAATCATTCTCACAGTAGATAGTAATGCTAAATCGCCGTTCTGGTATAGTAAGGAATTAGATCGAAGAGGAGAAGATATGGAAAACTTTATTGCGCAGTCCAGATTACATATCGTCAATGAACAATCCAGGTTCTCCACCTTTGACAATGCCCGCAGCGAATCTAACATAGACCTCACCCTCGCGACCAACAGCACCACCAGGTACATTTCGTCCTGGGAGGTGCTACCCGACAGAACTACTAGCGATCACAATGTGATCAGAATCATCCTAGATGCCCCTCAGTT
>NW_027589114.1:0-1053 GCF_028453695.1 Augochlora pura
CATGGGGCCAACCTTATAAGTGGGTGATTAACTCTTTAAGAAAAAGACCCCCTCCCACTACCATGGAAGATAAGGACATTACAACCACTATAAATGGATTATTCATTACAACACCGAATGAGCACTCTAATAGGATATACAATTACCAGGACACGAACGTAGATGAAGAGGCTTTGAATGAGAAAGAAGTACTAATGGCCATCAAGAAAGTGAAGAAAAAAGCTAGGGGACTGGACGAGATCCCATCCGAGGCCCTGTGGGCCCTCGGTAACAACGCTCTAAGGCATCTAACGCACCTATTTAATACTTGCTTCAATCTTGGCTATTTTCCACATAAGTGGAAAAACGCACGAGTACTACTCATTCCCAAGAAACAGAATGTAAATAATAGAAGCTGGAGCCCTTTATGCATAATCTCGAACTGGGCCAAAGCTTTTGAGTATTGCATCAAAGGAAGGTGTTTAATTATCGAATAAAACGCGTTAATTTCGATAGGATATTAGCAGAAACGCGGAATCTAAAAATAAGATTCTAAACTAAAAAAACCGAAGTTTTTCAAATGGTATTTATCGGGCTCGGTCACCGCTGGCAATGTGTCCTCGCTACGGTGACTTTTAGGCCAAGAAAAACTTCGATAATCAAGCCGTTGGTATAAACAGGGGACACCTTGTAACGGACAAAGGCAAATTCTGCGGCACGTCCGAATTTGCTTTGATCAAAAAACGGAGTTGAGAGAGAGAAAAGAACGGCAGTTGGAACGGCGAGGACAATTCGCCGATCCTTGCCGATTATATGCGAAGGCGACCGAGGATAACAGTCGTTTGCCTCCGCGGAAATTCAATCGTTAATAGTTTCATTGTGACCGTCGGGAAGAACGGTTCCATTCGAAATACTTAGTCAGATTGCTACTGTCGGAACGAACAGTTCAATTAGAGTCAGATTCTGGCATTAACGAATATAGTTAACCCGGAACAGAAAGTCGGGAAAGTCTGCTGTGCGGTGACACACGTCGAAAGGAACGGTGCACCCACAATATTCTGTCGCAGAGGAATT
>NW_027589115.1:0-1053 GCF_028453695.1 Augochlora pura
GAGACGTTCGCCGACAACCCGTCTGAAATGGTGTTTGAACGATTTTATTGCGGCCTCCCATATGCCTCCGAAGTGTGGTGTTAACGGCGGGTTAAAATGCTACGTTATGCATTTGCCCACCGCAAATTCATTCACGGTTTCTGTAAATTTTTGAGAATTGAATAGTGCATATAATTCGCGTAACTGACTATTCGCGCCTACAAAATTGGTACCATTGTCCGAATATACATACGAAGGTATGGCTCGGCGCCCAATGAAACGTCTGAACGCGCCGAGAAAACCCTCTGTGGTGAGATCGCTCACGATTTCAATATGAACTGCTTTCACTGACATACAAATGAAAATGCAACCGTATGCCTTTACACTGTTCCTATTCCGATGTTTTTTCTCTTTAATAAAGAACGACCCGAAAAAATCTACACCGGTGTGAGTGAAAACAGCCGCCTCTTCGACACGTGATTTGGGTAGATTACCCATTTTCCCTTGCAACGGAGATGGTCGGAAACGGATGCAACGAACACATCGTCGTACTACTTTTCTGACTTGATTTTTTCCATCGAGGAGCCAGAAGCGATGGCGGCTGGTGTATAGAGTACTTTGAATACCTGCATGGTGTGCGCGTTCATGCACTTCCCGAATAATTAGATCGGTTATGTGATGATGAGACGGTAAAAGTATCGGATGTTTTTGTGAATAAGGAATGCTAGCGTTCCGCAGTCGACCGCCAACGCGGAAAAGCCCGTATTCGTCTAGAAATGGATTTAGTGTTGTGAGTCGACTGCCCTTTATTTCCTTTGATGTTGAAATACGATCGATTTCCTCGGAGAAATATTCTCTTTGTATGAATTTAATTATGGCGCGTTCCGCATTGATTGTTTCTTCTATACACAATTCGCCCTTATGCTTATTCGATCGAAGCCAG
Organism: Augochlora pura; assembly: GCF_028453695.1. Classification (NCBI taxonomy): domain Eukaryota; kingdom Metazoa; phylum Arthropoda; class Insecta; order Hymenoptera; family Halictidae; genus Augochlora; species Augochlora pura. The sequence continues at coordinate 923 of NW_027589115.1, forward strand.
CGTAGACAACGAGCAATCACGCGTACGAGGGTTCTGTATGAAGAAAATTTATTGAACGATTCACATTTACTGTGGCGTAGTGCCAAACACGTATTTTTTTTACAACCCGGGAGCTCATCAACAGTAATATT
>NW_027589116.1:0-1053 GCF_028453695.1 Augochlora pura
GACCCAATTAGTCAACTCTGTTAGCCGGGCACTGGTTGGTCTTTCGCTTGGAAAAAGCGCGAAACGGTGGACGGAGGACCGGGTAATCGGCTGCCCTGCCACGTGGCTCCGTTAAGGCGTCTCAAATAAAAGTCACAAAAAAAGGCGCCAGAAATCCGAGAGAGGCTCGAGCGACGATGAATTGCGGCGAGGAATTCGCCGTGAAACGCGAGCAGAAAATCATTTCGATAACGCGGAAGAACGAGGCGCGCGAATCGTCTGCTTAACCCTTTAAGTGCCAACTTGCTTCTTCAAGAGAAGAAATAAGAAATGAAATCGTCGTTTATTAAAAATATTTAAAAAACAGTGTTTGTTCCAAAGTAGCCATCGACGATAGTTCTTCGGTACCAAAAGGGTTAAGGGAAGCGGAGAGGACGCGTTGAAACAGCACACAGAAACCTTGCGCGATAGAGCCGTGTTCGTGTGCGCGCGCGCGAAGGTAGAGATTCATTGATAATGTCCCCGGCTGTTCTCGCGTCCCATCGCAAGGACTCGTTCATAGTTCATGGATGTTAACCATGGAGGCTCGCCGGGCATCGCCGAGCCGTGGAGAGGAAGCGAAGGGAGGCGGGCACGGCGGCGGACGTTACCTCTAAGGATCTTCGTCGGAGGTTGCGCCTCGCCTTCGTTTTCGCCCCCAGACCATCCTTCCGACCGCGTTTTCTCGAAACCGACCTCCTTCGTTTTCTTCCCCCGTTTTCTCGCTCGACAGCTTCCTCTCCGCGCACCTCTCCGTTATTATCTTCCCTGTTCAATGAAGTCGCGCGCTTTTTATAGACTGCCGCCGTTCACGAATCGCGTCGACGAGTATCGCGGAGTGCCTTTTTTTATTATTGGTTGGTTTAGTGGGTGATTGCAATCGCGTTTATGATGTTGGATATATTGTTTGCTGTTGATCTGTCTCCCCCTTTTTATTGATTAATTTTTTTAATAATTGAAGAAGCTTTCTGTATAGATAATTGGGTGGAGTTAAATTTTAGGGGATGAATTTTGCTTGTTAAATGTAAAGTATTA
>NW_027589117.1:0-1053 GCF_028453695.1 Augochlora pura
TTTATTCGAACGGTGCATGACGTTCGATGTTATAGCTCGAAATCGATCCTTTGAACCCTACCGGTGACTGACCGTCGGGCGAATCGCGGCCTACCCGAAAGAGAACGACGGTCAGTCCCGGCCCTACCTAACAATTCACACACTCACACGCTAAGGCAAGTTACCTAGCCTACCTAATCCTATATTTAAAAAATAGCAAAGCAATCACACCAACACATTCGCTTCACGATTGGTACACATACGCTGAGGTGCTAACCTGCGGAGAACGCCCCGGGACGTCTCTGACACCCCAACATGATCACATTCATTCACAATTAAGGTACATATTAGTTCCTGAAATCGACTGACAATGGTAGCGATCATTGCGATTTTATAATAATTAAAATTTATTTTCTCGTGACTCTAATCAACTATTAATGACAGTCGTTTTACAATAAGTATCTCTTAAGTAGAGATACAATTCTCGAAACAAGAATAGTAAATGAACATTCTATACATATTCCATACAGATCCATGTTGCATGACATGGATCGAATGGAATATGTTTTATTCGAATTAATTACGATTTTAAAAAACCGACGCAAAATCCACTACCTAACCACACACACACACAAGTGGATATTACGTCGTGCACGATACGCTAGCCATTGTCAGTCGCAATTTTTAAATACCGTTCCATGCGCCGTTGCTCGCACCCTTCCGAGTAACCTTGGGCACTCGAAAGGATTGGAGCAACGAGCATGGAACCTCAAATCTCTGAAAATCCTATCTAAAAAGTGTCATTAGTTTCCGGGGAGGGATACTTGAAATTCATTAAAAAACAAGTACGATTAATAATAATAATTTCATAGGAATAATTTCAATGTTCAAATACGTTAAATGATTTGATAACAATAATTTCTAATTATCTTCAAATACGTTTCATGAATTGATAATAATAATTCCAAGATGCGTACGAATATGTTTAATAAAAATATCAAAGCAAGAAGAAAAGTGAAACTCTACCTTGCATTTTAACAAATATATTTTATATAACGGGGACCGTCTTTCTGC
>NW_027589118.1:0-1053 GCF_028453695.1 Augochlora pura
CACAAAATTCAAACGAAACTACGCAATCTCCAAAGCCTACATTAAATACAATTGCGGAAACATCAGAAACACTACTATCAACCGCATTGATTAAAATCACAGATAAACAGGGTATATATCATACATGTCGAGTATTATTAGATTCAGGATCGCAGTCGCATTTTATTTCGGAGAGGTTAGCCACGAAACTCGGTCTTCAACGGAACAAGATCAACACGCCAATAATCGGGATCAATCAAGTAACCGCAACCATCGAAGCATCAGTAAAGGCGACGATTCAATCATGCTTAAATTCGTTCTCTGCACAATTAAACTTACTAGTAGTTCCCCAAATCAGTGGATCAATACCCACTCGATCAATACGAGCCGAAAATTTACAAATACCATCGGACGTCCGACTAGCGGACCCCAATTTCCATAAACCAGCTGCAATTGATGGGTTAATCGGAGCAGAAATATTTTACAAATTACTAGAAGTCGGGCAAATTGCACTAGTTAACACAGCGGTTACTTTACAAAAGACTAAACTGGGGTGGGTTGTAACTGGGAACATACCTACGTCAAAAAATATCAGGCATAGCATTAGCAATTTAACTGTAAGCACAATACAGGAGCAAATGGCAAAATTTTGGGAGATTGAAGACGGTCCACAAGGTCCAATACCATCACGGGAGGAAGCAGAATGCGAAACACACTACCAACTAACCACCACGCGCGATACACACACAGGCAGATACACTGTACGACTTCCGTTCAAAGAAAATTCTGCGAATCTAGGAGAATCATATCACATTGCGTTAAAACGATTCTTTAGTTTAGAACATTCACTGAATAAAAATAGTCAATTAAAATCCGAATACAGCGAGTTTTTGAGGGAATACCTTCAACTAGGGCACATGTCAATAATAGAGTCCCCGATAAGAGAGGAGGGTTACTACCTGCCACACCACGGGGTCGTAAAGGACAATAGCGTAACGACAAAGCTCCGTGTTGTATTCGATGCATCCTGCAAAACTTCGACAGGTATATCATTAAACAAAACACTCAGAGTCG
>NW_027589119.1:0-1053 GCF_028453695.1 Augochlora pura
GTTTTGCTCGCGATAGTTCACTAGCGATAGGTTCTCTCTCGCTCTCTGTCTTTTTCTCTCTCTCTCTTGCAGATGCTTCTGAGTGCAGTTGATGCGTGGCACATTTTTGAATTTGGGTTACGTCGGGCGCCGCGAAGTAACAAATATTGTCTGCACGAGCTGCGCCATCGTTACTTCATAGTTCAAAGTATGAGGATCGGAAAAGTTAATAAATAAAATCGATTACGAGATTTCAGAATCATAGTTTTCTGTAACAAATATTGTCTGCACGAGCTGCGCCATCGTTACTTCATAGTTCAAAGTATAAGGATCGGAAAAGTTAATAAATAAAATCGATTACGAGATTTCAGAATCATAGTTTTCTGTAACAAACATTGTCTGCAAGAGTTGCGCTATTGTTACTTCATAGTTTAAAGTATAAAACTCAGAAAAGTCAATGACTAGAACTGGTTACGTTTCAGAATTATAGTGTTATGTAATAAATATTGTCTGCACGAGCTGCGACATCGTTACTTCATAGCTCGAAGTATAAGGATCGGAAAAGTTAATAAATAAAATCAATTACCAGATTTTAGAATCATAGTTTTATATAACAAATATTGTCTGCAAGAGTTGCGCTATCGTTACTTCATAGTTTAAAGTATAAAACTCGCATAATTCATTGAATAAAACCGGTTACATTTCAGAATAATAGTTTTATATAACAAATATTGTCTCTATAAATTACACTATCATCACATCACAGTTCACAATATAAAAATGAGGAAAGTTGACTATAAAAACCGATTGCAAGATTTCAGAATCATAGTTTTATGTGATAAATATTGTCTGGAAGAATTGTGCTATCCTTGCTTCATAACCTCAAATTATAAGAAACAAAAAGTGACCGAATAAAATCATTTACAAGATTTCGGTATCATAGTTTTATGTTCGAGCTCGTAATCGAAGTTGTCGATGAAAATTCCGAAGATAAATGGTTTAGTTTGACATCGATTGTTTTCTTTTTAATGGAATTGTCAACGTCGACGATTTCAAGGTGTCGAGATCTACAGA
>NW_027589120.1:0-737 GCF_028453695.1 Augochlora pura
CGAACGCGGCTCAGAGGCGATACGTGACCGTGGCTCCTGTCACCGAGACGGGCTTGAGTCGTCCCTGAATCGTTCGCGCTCATGTGAGCAGCAGCACGAAAACTCGTCGGTGCGCAGCCAACTTTAATTGTTAATAACTCGTTAACAAAGCCGCGGATTGCATTTCGGCAAACGAAAAAGTTACTTGAAATAGCCTCAGCTACCCCCCATTTCCCGCAGTTACAATAATTGAGAAACACCCTGTATATTAGTCGCCATGTCTCTGGCTCTCGCTATTTATATTAAGTTCCAAACAAGGCGTGGCCTTTTTGGGAGTCAAATCGGGGGTAGCGTTCCTTACCCCTCCGTTCGGCTTTTTTGGTGGGGGCGAAGGATATCGCTCACGTCATCCTGGTACCGCGCTGACCGTTCGGACAGGCAGCGGTACGCGGCCGGCGGCATTTTCTCAGCTAGGTCTGCTGTGCACGTGCAAGTAATAAAGAAATAAAGGAATTAAGTAATTTCCGTACTTGCAAACGTCAAGGAAGGTTTTTTCGCCAAATCCTTGGCATCTGCAAGCGGACAGCTCGAATAGTTATTACAGTCGCCGGCCGTGTGCCGCTACAATCGATTGTATAATAGTAATAATAACCATGATTGAATATATGTACGGTTAATAATAACGTATTAATTAGTATTGATAGTGATAATTGATTATGTGTTTGATTAATAATGATAATAATAATAATGATGATGAT
>NW_027589120.1:837-1053 GCF_028453695.1 Augochlora pura
CGAACGCGGCTCAGAGGCGATACGTGACCGTGGCTCCTGTCACCGAGACGGGCTTGAGTCGTCCCTGAATCGTTCGCGCTCATGTGAGCAGCAGCACGAAAACTCGTCGGTGCGCAGCCAACTTTAATTGTTAATAACTCGTTAACAAAGCCGCGGATTGCATTTCGGCAAACGAAAAAGTTACTTGAAATAGCCTCAGCTACCCCCCATTTCCCG
>NW_027589121.1:0-1053 GCF_028453695.1 Augochlora pura
TTTTCTTCTGCTGCCTTTCTTTGCTGTTGCTGCTGCTTCCCGAGTTAACTTCACAAAAAAATGTGAGTTGCACACTCCTCTTTTATTACGCTATAACGTAAGTTTTGAGTCTCCACTCCAGCAACCTCCACGTGGTGAGACTCGGGCAATCCATGTAATTGCCGATTTTGAATCAGCTGTAAATTCGTTTACAACTAATTCTAAATCTGTAATTACATGGAGCTAATGGCTGTGATTGGGTGATGGGTAGTTTTAAGTATTAAGTAGAATTTGATTTTCTTGTGTTACTTCTTCAAGTAGAAGGTTTCGGGATGGACTTGAATTATGTTTGCCGCGGTTCTACGTCGCAAACTTGGGATCCGTACCAGACGGTCATTTGGCTAGCCGGAAGATTTCGTGGGAGTGTTTGCTGCTGCTGTTCCTTGCAACTACGTGGATGGAAGTGGTGAACGGCTCATGTGTGACGGAAGCAGAGATCGAGAGGATCGTTGCGAGCTTCTTCGTCGGCATGTTTTCCTGTTCCGGAATTCTAAAGCAGCTGTCTTCTGTCATCAAGTAGTGAGTGAATATTTCAAGAAATTATTACGTAGAAATTGTAGTATTTTTTAACGAGTACAGTGACCAAAGGGTTGCCCGGCATTCCTTTGAGTGGTAATGTGTTTGTTAGTTAGGTAGGGTCTTTCTGCACGTCGCGATTTCTTTCAATATTTTCAGTTATTGCTAGTTTTATTTCGAAAATGTCAAAAGATCGGCCTTTTGGATCATGCGTTCAATATAACACGAATGTTGCAAAAATTATATCGGTACATTTACTGTACCAATATAACGAACAACTTTCATCCGATTAATCGTATTAGAGATCGCGTGCTGAAAGACGGCCCCCTTTATATAAAATATATTTCTTAAAATTCAAAGTAGAGTCTCACTTTTTCTTGTTTTCATATTTTTATTAAACTTATTCGTACGAATCTTTTGCGTATTATAAATATTAACGTATTTGAACGTTGAAATTATTCCTATGAAATTATTATTATTAATCGTACTTGTTTTTTT
>NW_027589122.1:0-5485 GCF_028453695.1 Augochlora pura
GAAACGAATGCAGATATCGAACCAACAACTTATCTAAGTTGGAAGGTATTCGTCGGCCCGGCTTCCAGTGTTTATTCTTACGATATCGACATTCAAACTCTGTGTACATTGCTACGAAATACCGGTGACCGATCAAATAGTAGAGGGACCACTTATAATTCACTATAGTCTTGCGCAAATTACCTTAGACACGATTTAGAGGAAGAATTGGAAAAAGTCATTGTCGATAATCCGACTCTTCGATGCATGCGCTCGAATGTTAACTATGTTAAATCTGTTCGGATTTAACCCTTAATTAGGCGCATGGGGTCGGGGTCACAGGGTCACAGTAAGTATTTGTTTCTTAAAGTTAAGTATATTAAAGAACTTTATTAATTACTATAGAAATCCATTAAGTTTTTTTGGGGTTATTTAAGACCCCATGCGCCTAATTGGGTGATTTTCTTAATGCGCCTAATTAAGGGTTAAGAAACATTTAAAGCTTCAAGCGTGATATTTCAATTTTATACGCGAAAGAAGAACAGAAATCGTATAGAACAGATTTCATCCCACTCAAATTCAAATCAATTTAAATCAAATTCGATCCAACTTAAATCAAATCCGGTTTCCAACCTATCGGAACCGTTTAAAAATATTTACCAATATGTAGCGACAGCTTCGAATTGATTCGTCTCACTCCAAACGTCCAATCGCTCGAAACAAGTTCGTTAGGCTGTTCTCGCGCCTCTAATTAACGCATTCGCTTGGCAGAGCCGACGGGACGTTCCCAGGAACAGAAATGGATTTTACAAGTGTTAGCGGCCGGTTGTGCCGCGATATTGATTCATAAGGAGGCATCGGTTTGGTCAAGGCCGTTCCCTATCAGGACACGAAAGGCCGGCCACGTCGTGCGGCTAGATCCTCGATTCACCGCCGAATATGTCAATTAACGATGCCGGTTACCGCAGAGATATATTGAATAATACATCAGACATTGCAGCAAACTGGTACGCCTTTGATTAACACGGAATATTACGATCTGATTCCGTAACACTAGCTGCGTTTGCACAACAACCCTGACGCGTCATGTCACATCTCTCGCCGTTACGTTCGCGCAAAAATTCCCACGTAATTTACTATTAATCGAGAATCGTTTAACAAAACTTCCGGGCCGTAACAGCAGAGATTTCAATCTTAAAATCAACGCAGGTGGAATATTTTTCAGCTTGTCTCTTCGACATAACAGCAATACGAAAATCTTATAATTTTGTTATGTTATTGACATCATGATTACCACGTTAATCGTATTTATTTTTTATTGATAATAGATTTTCAAACTGATTTTTCTAGCAGAATTTTGTTAGAAATTTAAAAACAATTATATATTTAAAATATAAAATATATTTTAGAGATAATCTGAAATACTATTTTTGCTTTTACAATTTTCGATCCGGTTTTGTAAAGACTTTTGGATGGAACAGGTTTAAAATAATTCATGCTGCTCCGAGGAAACGTTTTAGTATACAGTCAATGTGAAAACAAAATTATCTATGTTGTTTAAAGCTTGAAGCTTCCACCTCCACGCTGCGCAGCGTCCATTCTCCTGCAACGTGCTTGTTCATAATGTAACAGGTGGCAGAATGGTGACGCGCTCTTTCTGGAAAATGTTACGAATTGAAGCATCTGTAAATGAAATGGAAAATCTGTTTCACGACTGATCCTGACACGGATTTCAAGACTGAAGCCATCCCTCTACAAGGACCCTCGAAACTTTGACGTGCGATCTTTTCAAACCTCTCCACTGAACTTTGAATGAAAGGTGTTGTGGTGACACAAGGTTGACGAAGGCTCTACAGTATAGTGTCTACACCATCGGTCTTGATCCATGTTTCTATTTGCTAAAAGAGTGTGCACACCAAGCTTTGAGGGGTTATTGTAAAGGGGACGTTTCAGTCTTCAAATGCGTGGTCGACGGGGTTGTGAAAAAATTTTTCAATAGTTTTGCAAAGGTCTGAATTTGCAAAATTTTTTAGTAAAACCAACTTTCGTGTAAACGCTACATGCTCAACGCGACTGCATTCATGGAATAATTAAAAACCTCGATAATCATTAGTAAAGTATCAAGCTTCAACACAGATCTAAATTTGTCATGGTGTGATCCATTTTTAAAGAATTGTAATAATACAAATATCGACTATTTGTGAAACATTTGAAATATCTTCAGTGTGCGAATATTTTTAAAATGGACCGTAGGTTTCGTAAAGAAGAGTAGTATTTAGCCGACGAGAAACTCGGCTAAATAATTCCATCAATTATTCTCGCGATTCTATCGTCCACGTGTTTCGACAGAAATCGGACGAAAGGACCACAGGTTTACGATCGCAAAGAGCGGACGCGCCGGTAATGTCGAATCGGGATTGAAAATTATAGCGTCGTATTGTCGGTCGAAGTTATCGGTTCCCCCCAGAGACCGGGGTCGTTAGAAGAGTGAAGTTTAAAAATTCAATCGCCAGAAAAATATCTTCGGAAGCGCAGTTTCGCTTGTCCAAGGCCCGCGATCCGGATCGTCTCGAACCGAGTTTCCTTCGAACGGTAAGACGCTTAGCTCTTCTTCCCTCGTTCGCCCATTGGAAACGGAGCCATGGAATTGGGTTAAATGGCTGGCCAAGGCAGGGGAAAGAAAAGCTCCTAGAATTTCATAGTTAACCGTGCTATAGCGAAACGAACGAACTGACCATGCAGGATTTTGCCGGAGTGAATCGCGGGGTCTCTCGATTGACTTCTGTTGCCGCGATCCTCGAAAGACAACTGTACTGCTAGATCCTCCTGTATCGTTCTCCTGTCTGTGTTCGTTTTGCACTTGAATTGAAACTAATTGTTCCACTAGAGAATTTTAAACGATCGAGTTACGATAGAATAATAGGAAAAATAGAAGAATTTTTCGAGGTTATTAGATCTATCGTTTTATTTTTTAATTTTATTACTAATAGTTATATGTAGTATTTATTTTAGGTAGCCGACCTGCAACGTGGGGAAAAACGATATTTTCCGACACGGAAATTCTACCCTTCCCGAGTGGGTGCCGTAGGCGGTCGGGTATAAAGGATCGCTCATAAAAGTGACGAAGTCCAGATTTTCCTCCTTACGGGCGACGACTTTCCTGAGCTGTTTTCGACTGTCCTCCACTGGGACAATTGTGCACATTCTTTGCCAGATGAACAGAGAGCGTTGCACAGTTCAACAGTGTTGCTTCGTTATTATTATATCGTTGTAACTTGGCACTAAATATTCTCCCACCTTTAACTACGCATATAATAAAGTGCGTGTTATAAATAAATGCATCCTAATTCGAGGTAAAAATAAAATCTACGAGACTATGGATAGAGCGATCAACAAACCGCAGTTATGCGCTATACGACAAACTGCAATAACATTCGATAACGATCGAGATACAAATCTGAAAAAATTCTATAACATCCGGCTTGATGTCCAAAATAAGGCATATTTTTTTCAAAATTTTAGAAAGCCGCTAAAGGTGGAAAAATGCCGGAGAACCGCGAAATCTAATTTACCCTGTAACTACCCTCACGGACAGGTTGCAGGGTTAAAATTTTGCACAGATGAGTTTTTATTGGTCAGCTATCGAACGGTCTATGACTCATTGAAAAATCGCTAAGGGCAGTTTTGACCATCTTAATCGGCTATGCCCTTTCTCAGGGCTGTGTGACAGTCGTGTCGCGTAGCTAGCTCATCTCCCGACACCGGCCATTAGTGAATTAGTTATTATTTGAATAACCCTGAGCCGTCTCACTTGCGACGTCTAACGTTACATGTTCTCGTTGTCATCTTACTTATCGAACGAGCTCCTGCGTTTTCTAGGTTCCCTTGTTTTTCCACCTCCACCGGCGAAGAATAAACGCGACCACCGCGCAACGTTTTTCAAGTTCCAAAAAAGTAACATCTATGCAACTCGTCGATCGTTTTCCGCATGTAGATACCGTCTTTGCTACGCGAGCATATTAATGGCCGGCCGTCAATAGAGCCAGAAGAGAAACGCCGTTTCGGTTCGGCCCCGAGCACTTTGCATACCGTACACACCGGGTAATTTCATGGAAATCTCTTTCCTTTAATTTCCCTCCGCCCGGGAAACTTGCAAAGGGAGAACACGCCGCGCGCAGTTCCGCGAAACTGCCAGCCGTCGTTGTTTAATTCTTGAAGTGCTGACTCGAAACGGTCGGTTAATTGAAAATCTCCCCGGGCCGGCGCTCTCTAGTGTTTTCTTAATAGATCCTTCGCGATAGAATTCGTTCTTTCGTGCCATCGCTAACTTCGCGATAGAATTCGTTTTTTCGTGCCATCGCTAACTTCGCGATAGAATTCGTTTTTTCGTGCCATCGCTAACTTCGCGATACGATTCTTTTTGCAGGACAGCATTCCTTTTGCACGCGTATGAACTTCGTAACGCAATACCTTTCGCGCGAGTGCAAACTTCGCGAACCAATTCGTTCTGTGCGAGCGCGAACGTCGCGATAGAATCTCATTCGTGCGGTTGCGAATCTCGCGATAGAATTCCTTTTGTACGAACTCGAACTTCGCAATGCAACTCCTACCGCACTTGCGTTGAAATTCCTACTAAACGACTGCAAACTTCGCGATGCAATTTCTTTCGTGCGAGTGCGAACTTTACGATGGAATTCTTTTTTTTCTGTACGTTTCATCGCCATAAATTCTGGGAAATGGAAAGCTTTCTACAAAAGAGAAAGGCTTGCGAGCGACACGTGTGCTTGAACGAAGAGGTCTCGGGAGCCTGATTGCGATGAAAGAGATCTGGCCACGTGCTCGGGTTCCCTGTTGCGACACGTCCTTCGTAAACCCGCGACGTTCTGCATCTCCCACAGCGTTTACATACCTGCCCGGCATCTCGGTAATCATGTTCTTTTTCTTCCCGAATCCCGTCGTATATATAAACTGGTATACAAAAATGAACCATCGCATAAAGATGGATAATCGATTATCAAGTAAATTTGAGAGCAAACGTTTGATTTTCTTTCAAATATAGTTTTTTAACACGCGTGGCTCCTTTAACTGTGATCACTGATCGCGCAGAATAGTTTCGTTTTTTTTTTCCGCCCGGATATAAATCGTAGTCCGACATGGAACGCTGTTCAACCGAAATTTTACGTTTGTAATTTGCCTCGGATCTTTCAATTACGGCAAACGGCTACGGCGGTTTCGCCTGAAATCGTCCATTTGAATCGATAGCTGGGCATTTGTAATGTTAATGTCCCTTAATATCGCCGGCGTAAAGACTCAAGGACGAGTAGGTAATAGCCGCGGCTGTTAATCCTTAATATCTCGTAATTACAATGCTCGAATGACATTTGTCTCCCGCATTATCTGCCATTCGATATTACACTTTCTCATTAAGGGAGTTCAGGGACCCGAGCTTGATAACTCCGTTACGTCAGACGGCTAATCACAATTTCGTTCGCGCCGGATAACCCCG
>NW_027589123.1:0-1053 GCF_028453695.1 Augochlora pura
TTTGTAAAAGAGTTGAATGAATGAATGCGCATGCGCGGTGAGAAAAGGCCTAGTGCTTATGGGAAAGTCGGAAACAGTAGAGTATCGCAGTAGAAGCGTGTGAGAGTTGTGCTGTCCGTTAATAATAAATTCATATTTGTTAATAATGTTAAAGTATTGATATACCATCCCCATTATTCCAACAGTTACGACAGTTGAGAGAAGAGATCGAACCCAGCTGTGCGACAAAGCCGATACAAATTTACTCAGACAATAACGGGGCAATTAGTTTAAGCAAAAACGCTTGTGTAAGTCAGCGATCAAAACACATAGATGTTCGATATCACTTTATAAGAGAAAATGTGGAGAGCAATAAGGTAAATGTAGGGCACATATGTACGGAACAAATGGTCGCAGACATTTTTACGAAACCCTTGCCTGGACCGAAGATTCAGTTCCATGTAAAGACGTTAGGTCTAAATAGATAAGTTTTGTGTGGGAAAAAAAAGGAAAAAAAAGTCCGATTCAAGGGGGCGTGTTGGAGATCGCTACGTCAGAGCGGGCAACGGAAAATCCACATTGGCTGCGACAGGTTGAACATCAAAGACAGTGGTCTGTAAATGTATGGTGCGGTATTATAGGTGATAAAATTATCGGTCTTTATTTTATTAACACGTTGAATGCCACGCCCATTTTACAGGAATTGTCCGTGGCGCCATGATGAATTTTTTATTATGCGATACATATAATGTCCAAATATTATCTGCAGTAGGTAAGTTAGAGTGTATAAACATGTTTGGCATGTTAATTGCGACGGTGGTCACCGGTGACCCCTGCGGCGCTGGAGGACGTTTTCGCGTGATTTCTAAAGATATCTCAACAATTGATAATTGCATATCGTTTCTTCGCGTTGTTGAGGAATATTTTCACAATTTTCTTCATTTCGAGAGTGTTAACAATCAGGTAAGAACCTCTATTATGTTGGATATTGAAATAAAGAATAGGGATATGGAAGTTCTACAGGTTGAAATCAGGAATACGCAAAAGTAAGAGGTATCGGTGAAGGTATATTGT
>NW_027589124.1:0-1053 GCF_028453695.1 Augochlora pura
ATAAGCACTGTTGGTATTGTAAAATTTATTGTTGAACAAAATTATGGCAACATTGGGTGATGATGTTTTTTTCTAGATTAATTCTTTGCACTATAATAACGAGTCAAACTCGTGACAAAGATTCCGCGCAATATTTGCTAAATATAAATATTATTTACTTCTTCTGCAACGAAATTAAATAGAATTCTTTTGTTAAAAAAGTCTAGAAATGGAAAGAAATTAAGACAACGAAATAAACAAAAATTATCTGGTTCTGTTGATTAAACTATTAAGGACAAATAAGTGCTAATCAACGCAACATGACAATATGAAAGGAAATATAGTGCATAGGGTTAAAGCTTGATGTGTCTACTTTAAAATGATAGCGTTAACCTTTCAATAGCGTTAAAATGGCCGACGACTTTCACCGAAAATATTCCTACGGTAAAATTTTGTCGAACCATAAAAGAAAAAAATGAGAATAATCCCCACGTGAAAATAGAATCGACATAATTGTTCACATATAAGCTAAAATAAGATGAAAGCCGCAGATTCCAACGCGTTTTAACGATTTGTCGTATATTCGCAGGTCCTGTCCGGACATCGCGATGCTTTACATGTTGATAAGACCGAAAAAGGGCAAATCCGTGGAGGAACGATTCAAAAAATGTTTCGATGATTTCGTAAGTAACGCCATAAAGCAACCACGAACAATTCGTCGAGCTTTCGCCAATGCTTTCGATATCGTGTCCAGGTATTTAGCAGGGTGAAGGAGGAGCAGCCGGGCTTCTTAAATAAGATAAGGATGATAGAGGGCGACGCCGCCGAAGAAAACTTCGGTTTGTCTCCGGAAACAAGACTGATGCTGAACGACACGAACATCGTGATCCATGCTGCCGCATGCGTCAAGTTCAACGAGAATATCCGCTCCATAGTGCACACCAACGTGAGAACTACGAAGCAGTTGTTAATTTGGGCGAAATCGTTGCCAGACTTGAAGGTACGTCGCGTATCGATTGATATGATTTTGAATTTGCATAAAAATTACCAGCGGTAGTTGCACGAAGAATAAAA
>NW_027589125.1:0-1053 GCF_028453695.1 Augochlora pura
ATTTAAATACTCTATGTGATCCCCCTGTGTTCAATTTGATCCGTTCGCTGGCTGTCCGCTTCTTTTCTTCTTTTTTTAACACTTCTCACGACTTTTTTAAATATCAAAATCATTACTTGTATATAGCAATTTTCCTTGTTGGCGTTATTTTGTTAAATTTTATGTAGTAATCTACGTATACCGAGATTGATCATTTCATCCCCTGTGGAGCATAGCTGCTACTATAATTTTATTGATTATAACTTTATTATCATAATTTTTAAATTATAACTTTATTATCATAATTTTTAAATTATAACTTTATTATCATAATTTTATAAGCATAACTTTATTATCATAATTTTATAATTATAACTTTATTATCATAATTTTATAAGTATAACTTTATTATCATAATTTTGTAATTATAACTTTATTATCATAATTTTATAATTATAATTTCATTACTACAACGCTATTATTATTTTATTAAAATTCTTTTATTATTAGTTTCAGTTTTATTATTTCACTTTATAAACAATACCCCGCCCAAATAGGAAAACATATAAAATCGCATAGAATGCTACGTCTTCTCTTAAGAGACTTGTTAATTTAAAAAACAAGCCACCTCGACCCTCCGATAGAATCATCGGTAGTTATAGCGTTAAATACTGCTTAAACTGCGATCCGCGATTACGCGATTACACGATCCGCGGTGAATAACGAATCAGCGCGTGACCGTCGGCGGGGGTCTGACGCCCACCGTACCGATTCTTTTTTTCTCTCTCTCTCTCTCTCTCTCTTGCCGTCCTTGTTTCGTTCCGGCTATCGCGACGAGATATCGCGAAACCACGAGGCGTTTCTAAACACCTCTGTAATGGCCGGGCGATACGCGGTCACGGCGCCGAGAGAAAAAGTGCGGGAACAAAAATGGGCAGCCCGCTGGAAGCTCGTTTTCCCCGTCTTGTCGAGTGAATTTCATTTGCTTCGCCGTGCAAAATAAAAGAACGCCTTCGCGATCCTGCGATTTTTTCATGGCGAATTAAGCGCCCCGTAGATCGAGACGAACGAGGG
>NW_027589126.1:0-1053 GCF_028453695.1 Augochlora pura
TTCCTCTCGTGTGCTGGAACGACCAATTGAGCTTCCTCCACATCAACGTTTGGTGCGTAACGGTACAGTACACCATTGTTGATCAGGTATCCCCTCGTGGTCCATTTCATCATTTCATCGTCCTGCGTAGTGGACTCAAATGCTCTTCTCGTGTTACGACAGGTCCCCGGCTAGGTACGTCAATGGATACCACCGCGATGTCTGCTCTCTTCTCCTCGTTCCACGGCTCGCTCGGAAGTCTTGACAGCATATCGGCAACGACGTTACAGCGTCCAGGGATGTATTGAATGTTGGGACAGTACGGTTGTAATAGTAAAGCCCATCGAGCTAATCGTCCACTGGGTGATCGTAGAGACATTAGCCATTTTAACGGTTGATGATCCGTGGCAATGGTGATATGAGCTCCTTCGATGTAACATCGAAACTTGTCGATGGCTCATACTACCGCGAGAGCTTCTCTCTCTGTAGTCGAATAATTTCACTCTGCTGTTGACAGTAGTCTGCTCGCGTACTCGATGGGATGCTCTTTATCTTTCTCTCTTTGAAGAAGAACTGCCCCTATAGCATAGCCTGGCATCGGTACGTATGATAAAGGGTTGACTTCCATCAGTACACTGTAATATTGGTGAAGTGGTTAAAGCTTCCTTCACGGGATTGTACGCTTGTTGTTGTTCCGATGTCCATTCCCACGTTGCTTTTTTCTTTGTTAGGCGTGTCAATGGTTGAGCAAATTCAGTAAACTTCGGTACAAATCGCCTATACCATGAACAAGTCTGAAGGAATGATATCAGCTGCTTCAAGTTTCTAGGCGTCACCATGTCCTGGATAGCTTTAACCTTATCAGGATCAGGATGTATACCTTCGGCTGTAAGGAGATGTCCAAGATATTTGATTCTTGAGCATCCGAAACGGCATTTCTGCCGACTCATTCGAAGTCTGAATTTGCGGAGTCGGTTGAATACTGCCTCCAGATCTTTCAAGTGTGTTTGAAAATCAGGAGAGAGTATTAACCCTTAAATGCATGATTTTTCCTTTTTAAATACAATAAATTGA
>NW_027589127.1:0-1052 GCF_028453695.1 Augochlora pura
CCCCCATGGGCGCGGGATTGGGATACGCCCAATCAGCGCGCTCCTGCATGCGCAGGAACTACCGGTACGCACCCAAGGCTGCAGGGCCTGGGAGCAGACAACCGGTGGTGCCGAGTGACTTTCCACACTCGCGTGCGTAATCGTCGGAACGCGAACCTGCCAGTGGAAGATGCCAGCCACGGCAGCCATGTTGCGTGTCCCCCGGGTCTTCTATGAATTAAGGGATCGCCGAGGGCCCGCGTCGAGCCGACCAATTCGAAAGACTTCTTTCGGTCGAAAATCCTCCGAGTTTACGGAATGCGACTATTTCTGTGGATGCCACTCGTTCGAGCAGCCAGCATGTCTGTTGCGTGCGCATCTGTTTATGCAGATTCGCTTCGCATAGACCCGTCGTGACATGTCTTGAGGTAAACGAGGCCTTGTTATCTGCGAAAGGCAACGGAAACCAGTCGGTTTCGATGCTCGCCGGCTCTTAGCGTCTAAAACGCGTATCTCTCCGGCTTTCCCATTGTTTTCGTCCCGGTGAAAATTACGTTCACCGATCGAGCGCGGATTGGACGATAAGACGGACGCACGTATAACGTCACGTCACATGAAATCATGTACGATCACGTGACATTCGGTGAGTGCGAGCCTGCGTATTTCTACTATGTCGAACCTATTAGAAACAGATCAATATCGCGTCACGCTGTTCATGTATTGTCACGCGTGGATTGATTTCACTCCTATGATTTAAGGCGACGTTAGTATGTTTCGATGATTTATCGCCGTGTTAAGGGTCAATCGTGTCACCATTTATTAATTATAACATCGTGATCGTATTTCTTATAAACGCAGTCTGATAATTTTTCGGTTGGATTTTCCGCGCGCCTTTATGCCATATCCAGAATAAAATATAAGACTATAATAAAGTATAAGACTCAAATAAATTTATAACAGAGAGTTTTTAGATACCGTAACCGCACGATTTGGTACCAGAGGAGCACGCTTTAAGAAACACCCTTTCTCAAACGACGTAAGAGCAGCGAAAACCGGGGAAGAGAAACGGTCGG
>NW_027589128.1:0-1052 GCF_028453695.1 Augochlora pura
TGTAAGCGTTGATGTCATCCTAATGCGTTCCGAGAACATTCGGCGTAGCCGTTAACGTGATCGCCAAGCGATCACGTATCGAGCATACTTTGTAGCACCTTTGATCGGGACGCGGTGCCGAAGACACACGCGGTTGCTGGGCAACGTGCAGCGTTTGTCTTAACGGTCGAAGACGAGGGACGGTACTTTGCAATAGGCAACAGTCAGGGTCACTTCGTGTCGCGTGGTCGAAATATATGGATTTTCGGGAACCACCACGTTTGTTCGCCCACTTTGACCCATCCTTACACAGGCAAAGACCGCAACACACCTGTGAACTACAGACCCATCAGCCTTCTCCCAGTCATAGGCAAAATCTTTGAAAAATGTATCTACATCTGGTTAACCAACTCTTTAAATGTCACACAAACGCTCATCCACCAGCAATTTGGCTTCAGAGCCCAACACTCCACTACCCACCAGCTAATAAGAGTCGCACAACTTCTCACTCATGATCACAACACCCATCGCTCCTCTGCCATGATACTCTTCGACCTTACCAAAGCTTTTGACACACTGTGGACAGAAGCCCTACTCTTTAAACTTCATAGGCTCTCTCTTCCGAGAGCCTTTATAAAGCTCATGCAATCATACCTCCACAACAGGCACATCTTCGTCACCAGCACTGGATCCTCCTCTGAACTCCTACCAATAACTGCAGGAGTCCCCTGAGGCTCCATCCTCGGTCCTCTTCTCTATAACATCTACATAAACGACATCCCAACGGCCAAGGACTGCCACCTTGCACTATATGCAGATGACACTACACACATGATCACGAACTGGGAGCAGCAGCACGCAGCGACTTTCATGTATTATCCAATATATATAAAAATAAACCAGAACACAGACAAGTTACATATAGAGATTTGGAAGGGACAGGCAGCAGAGTATCTAAATACTAGATCCATCTGCAGTTGTGGTTTTATGTTTAAGGTACCAGTAGTGAGTAGATTAGATACACAGTTCACATACACTTCATTATATCAAACAACATATTCTGGCAACATCTC
>NW_027589129.1:0-1052 GCF_028453695.1 Augochlora pura
CGGATATAATTCCATGAATCTCGATCCAATGAAAATTCGAGTCGCCTTATAGAAGTCGGTTCCCCCAGGCGACGTTGAATCGCGGATGATCCGCGCAGGAAGATCATTCTCGGTAGCGACGTTGGTATCCGGCTAAGAGAAATTCTCGATTGAAAGCCGTCGTTGAAAAAAAGCGGAAAGTTGACAAGCCGCGGGCACGCGGCGGCTCCAGACATTCTGCCGCTGTCACATTCAATTTGAATAAACTGCCCCCCGAACGCGGGGGGAGCCCGAGTCGCGTCGCCGTTTCTTCGAACTTTATTCAAATGGCGGCCGACGGGTGGCGCGGCTTCATATTCGGCTCTTCTTGCCCCCGTTCCCTTTGTTCGTGCTCTGTCCCCCCATTTGTCCCGAGTTTCGCGGGGACACGCGCGACGGACCGGCTCTTTTTCCGCAACGGTTTCTTGGAAACCGTCCCGTCGTTCGGCGCGGAATGAAGGGGGGGCAGAGGGAGGAGGGCGGTCGGGCGCGCCTTTATTTCGTTACTCGGCTGCCTTTCCCGTCCCGGACAGAAGTTTCTAATGGTTGTGTAATCATTTGGAAGACTCTTTGACCCACCCTCTACCGTCGTCGCAGCCGCCGCCGCCGCCGCCAGTTTTATTCGCCGCGGATGGGTTTCGCCGAGTGGTTTCGTTACAGAGGAAAGACGTGTTTTCTGCCGGCTCAAAGCGGACGTGCCGGCCTCGATGAAATATCGTCGGACGCTTCCGACGTTGCTGTTTTATTGAAAGAAAAGGGGCACGGAGATCCCTCTGTTCCGACGCGGAACGAGGATAAGGACGCTTCTCGTCGTTTCGGCCGCTGGACGAAATTATAAGGCGACTCGGGGAGGTTCGAGGGACAGGGGACACGTATTTTATTTGCGAACTTTTATCCAGCTTGGAAATGATCGCTGTTTCTGTTTTATGGGATTCGATGATCGAGGATAAAAATAACAGAGTTATCGTATGCTATACTGCAACATAGAGTGAGTTTTCTTTCGATTATACTTGTCCACCACATTTAACATGAAT
>NW_027589130.1:0-1052 GCF_028453695.1 Augochlora pura
CTGGATTATCACTTTACACGTCTTCCTCGTCGCTTCCATATCTTCTCCGCTAATTCGTCAGTAGTTTAATCACTAGGTCTATATTTATTACAACTCGAATTCAAAAAACGCGCCAGCCTCATTACCGGGGGCGCAGCAACGCCGCTCGATCCTCGCTCGATGTATCGAACGGGCGCTGACGTCGCCTGCGTCGAGACGGCGACAGCACTGAGTTTTCCGTCTTGAGGCTGTTAATTGCTTAATTTAACACTTATATTAACGTTTTAGTGTAGCTAATGGTCGAGCTAATTTTAAATTGAAAGTATTTTATGGAAATTTAAGTCGGAATGGTTATTAGAAACCAAAACGAGAACCGCGGCCACCGCGCAACACTCGATCGACGCATCGATCGAGCGCTGACGTCATATGCGCCGCGGTCCACCGAGACGCCGTATTTTGCATCTATACACTGCCAATGCTTGTTCAGGTTTAATGCACTATTGTTTTTAGGTGACTACTAATTAAACTGAGGCTGTACTATGGATATTATGTGTGAAATGTTTTAAAATGTGTGTAGAAGTCCGGCAAAAGAATTACGGTCGCCGCGCATCCATCGATCGATGTATCGATCGGTCGCCTGCGTCGTAGGCGCCGCGGTCAACCGAGACGCTGTATTTTGCATCTGTAAATTGCCCTTACTTGTCTAGGTTTATTGCACTATTGTTTTTAGGTGACTATTAATTAAACTGAGGCTGTACTATGGGTATTATGAGTGAAATGTTTTAAAATGTGAGTAGAAATCCGGAAAAAGAATTACGGTCGCCGCGCAGCTATCGATCGACGTATCGATCGATCGCTTACGTCATAGGCGCCGCTGTCAACCGGGGCGCTGTATTTTGCATCTATAAATTGTCATTGCTTGTTTAGATTTAATGCACTATTGTTTTTAGGTGACTACTAATTAAACTGAGGCTATACTATGTGTATTATGTGTGAAAAGTTTTAAATTGTGTGTAGAAATCCGGAAAAAGAATTACGGTCGCCGCGCATCTATCGATCGATGTATCGATCGA
>NW_027589131.1:0-1052 GCF_028453695.1 Augochlora pura
TCTCTTGTTGGAGCATCATATTTGCAGTAGCGTGTGGTTTACTATCGATATCCTGTGCAGAAGGAAACATTACTGTTGTTGCTACCTATTTAAGTGGACTCTTGGAAGTTGCTAGGTACATTTAAATCCAATGTGGTTATCGCCATGTCGTCTTTGCAATGGTCCAACACCAGCATTTACACACGATTTGAGGCTTTTGTTCTTATTTCTTATTTCAACAGTATCAATTATACCTTTCCGCTTTCAGTTATCGAATGCGAAATGCGGTGAACAAAGTGGCAAACTCAGATACAAAAGATGTAATAGACCTACGACCAGTTGTGGAAATGCATCGTCGAGCTATTAAGTTGGTACCATAATTCAGACAATATTCAAATATCCAACTATAACTGATACACGTTGCTCTATATGTTTCCCTCGTGTTTTATACATTTTGCATCATTTGATCGACAATACATCGGCACATTAACAATACGCAAACGAAGACACGCGAAAAAGTATACGGGCGATATGATGATAACATCTTTAATAATGATGATATTAGCTGTTGTCGCGTTCGGTGTAAACATATATCGTGTAAGTACTAAAAAAATTGTTTCCTACAACTGATGTATTACATTTTTATGAAAACAACTGCACCAATGTCACAGCTCTACATATGTGTCACTGATGGAGCAGAGTTTGATGAAATATTGATTACCTTATACTTTGTACTGGCATATTTGGTGTTTATAAGCGGAGATAATTATAGTGGGCAAATACTGCTGGATAGTAGTATTAATTTGTACAAAGAAACGTAAGTTCGCATTCCTCTACCCAAATTATGTATCGGACATAAAAATCACAAGACATTCATTTGAGTCATATTTCATTCTAGTAAATGTTTTGTATTTTATAAGTTTAATACAAAATTATAAATAACAAGTAACTAATAATATAAGCGACAATATGCTAACAGTATGATAAGATACATGTAATAAGAAAATAATGAGTCGACAATGTTGCACGAATTAGATGCGATTCATTATGGTATCGAATACCACCGAAGATGC
>NW_027589132.1:0-1052 GCF_028453695.1 Augochlora pura
TCGTCGACGGGTTCCTTTTAGCGTTGCGTGAAAATAGATCAAAGTGCACGGGAGTTCTCCATTTTCAATGAAATAAATTAGTATCACGACAAAAAATACACTGACCGCGGTTTGCTTTTATACAGCAATGTCTGTTTCTTAAACTAGCGTTGCGCAAGCACGGTCCATTCGCGCGTTTGTGTTTGCAATACATATCGAGTGGACAAACATTTCCGTCGAATTTTTCACATCATTTTTTTTCATGTCTTATTTTTATGTATTTTTTATTTCTTACTTACATGTATTTTATTTTACTTAAACTCACAGAAACTTTTAGACAATGAGGAGGAAATAACATTCTACAAAATTGCAGAAATATCATCGAAGGATGCGAGCCTTGCGTTATTTATTAGGTCGTGCGTTAATTACTAAGTTGATTATCATCCACCGTCAGATCATCATCCGCCGAGGGATGCGTCCAAGCGTTTTATTATTTAATTGAGTGCGTGCGTTAGTAATTTATGATGAATCGTCGTTGTAAGAAAAGTATTCGAACTTGGTATTCCTCCGATAAGAGTTCCTTCAGGGGCTCGCTCATGGGAGGGGCCCGTGAGCGAGTACGGGGGGTAGCGTCCCCGAAGTACCCGAAGCGCCTATAGATCGTTGGGGTTCTCAATTTAATTTCTTTAGATTTCGTTTGGTTTTCCAATGTTGGTTTAGTTTCCGATATCATTTGGATGTTCATTGTTGGACTTTTTCTTCAAATTGCACTCGTGTGCGGGTTAGTTTGGCACCCGTGTGCTGGTCTTGTATTTCCTGATTCGCTTCGTCATTTTTTATATGTTCCAATTAACTAATAATTTTTTTCAGATTATTTCAGGTCATCTGCCGTAGGAACATCAGCCGCCGTGGGATCATCATCCGCCGTGGGATCATCATCCGCCTTGGGATCATCAACCGCCTTGGGATCATCATCCGCCGTGGGATGCGTGCGACTTATTAATTATTGCGTCTTATCTAAGTAGTATTAAGATCACTCAGGGGCCTCCGTCCCACGGGGCATGTCCCGTGGG
>NW_027589133.1:0-5484 GCF_028453695.1 Augochlora pura
CTGGCTCGATGCTTCGACGATGATACAGGTAATCCATCTCGCAACACCGTGTTCCGCTTTAACCTGTTAAATATGATTTTTATTTCATATTTCTTTTAAATATAATTTTTATTTCATATTTCTTTTAAATATGATTTTTATTTCATATTTCTTTTAAATATGATTTATATTTCATATTTCTTTTAAATATCACTTTTATTACGTATCTTTATTAAATATAATTTTGATTACATATTTCTTTTAAATATGATTTTTATTATATATCTATTTCAAAATATGATTTTTATTACATATTTATTTTAAATATGATTTGTATTACGTATTTATTTTAACTATAATTTCTATTACATATCTTTTTGAAATATGATTTTTATTACATATTAAAACTAAGTTACCTTCAAACAACGACGGCCAATTGAAATCGCCTATAGTCGCTGCAACAATTCTACGCTTCTGCTGATAAACACTGATAAACATATTGCATCATTGCTTTCTTATTTTAGCAAAATCTAATTTTAGATATGTCGTTTCACCGACATGCTGATCGATCAAAAATAACAATTGCTTTAATTTGATTTTTGGATCGCAGAACCGATCGTCGATCGAGATAAGCATTTTTTGTTTATGAGAAATTCGTGAATAACAACACCTGCGGCAGAGCTTCATCTCTGCCGTTTAACATGTTCCATTCTTTCGATCGCGTATTAACCCTTTGCACTCGAAGCCATTTTAACTGTAAAAGTGATATAATTTTCATGGCTCACGATATTTCTATAATATGCAATAAAGTGCACTTTCATGCGCACGCGATTGATTCTTGCTAGTCATAGCAACGGCTTCACTATTAAACAATTTTTTTCAATCTAAACTCTATTGTTATAAAAATTATTATGGAACCAAAATATATATTTGGAAAATTATAGAATAATTTTACTGGTGCCCCAGAGTCGCCATTCGAGTGTAAAGTGTTGATTGTTGCAAACGACCGATATTATTATTACCGAGTGAAAGTAAAATGCAAGGAAATGGTGGAAGCAATCATAACTCAGCTGTCCCGGCCGGTTTAAATTAATGATCGGTAACGATTTCTAAACAAATCTTTCAATGTCGACTGCTCTCTCGAGAACAAAGCGGTTATCTTTTAATGAAAAAGTAATTATCTTCCTTTTCATGTAAGCGCAACGATTTGCTATTAATAGACCACTGATAGCTCTAAGATTCTGATACGAAATGATTTTCACGTGGCTCGAGGCATTGTTAAATATGAATTCTTATCGATGATACGATAATGGAATCTTTACGGGCAAAATAAAGCTTAACGAACGAAAGAAATTGTAAACAGTTTTTCTAGTTGTTACCTGAAGGAAACAATCCAATTACTGGATCATTATCGCGATACTGATCAATACAAACGGTGTTTCAATCAATCACACAAATTCTCATAACATCAAAGTATTTTGATTAATCCCTTTGCGGATGAGAGGTTATGTCGCCACGGCGTTTTGTTTCGCAGGACGAGTAAGAAGAGACAAGTGTTCGTGTTAAGATATTTTGTATACAAATTATATAATTGTATATAATTGCATATAATCGTATATAAATTATATTTGTATTATAAATGATAGCATATAATCGTATATAAATTATTTTTGCATTATATATAAATTAAAATAATTTGTATACAAGACACACGACACATCTGGGAAATTCGTCTCGTCTTGCTACCTCATTTGGTTGAAAAAGTCGTCATCCGCTAAGGGTTAATAGTATCGTAAATTAAAAAACCAAAACTAATACTAAAAAATCATACTAATTGCATTCTAAACGAATCTCAATTCCAAGCGGTTATTTAACTCTTACACTCGATTGGTGACTGCGAGGCACCATAAAATTGTTCTACCACGTTGCAAAATAATCGCTGTACTAACAAAGTTTGCATTTGAAAAATTGTTAAGGTTATGTCATGATACGAATAATAAGAATTAATTTCGTATGCATAAAATACACTTTCTTATATGAAATGAATATACTATGAGTTAAAGAAATAATTTCAGAATTCCAGACGAAATGGCTTCGAGTGCAAAGGGTTAATATTTTCATATATTTAAATTAGTAACGAATCCTACAAGGATTTAAAAATCTCGTCGCCGAGAAAGAAAAGACTCCGATTACGTATCAAGAAGATTTTATGCGAGCAACAAGACGAGATTCTCGTCCTTTTCTATAAATAATACGTCAAAGTTCGGTAGGTTTTAGCGTCGGCTCTCGTCCGTCGTCCCATTTGAATTTAATTGATGACCCGCGAAAGTAACAGCCGACGGCTCGCCGTCGCAAGCGAGACTCTCTTTATTCCGCTCGCTATTCCGCCGTTCTCTCGTCCGTCGCCCGACATCCGTTCGCGCTGTTTACCTCGCGACGTTGACGACGTTCTATTTACGTCGCCGATGTCTCGCGATACGTCATAGAGACGCGGTAAAAGCGGAACATCGGCCGACTGCTTTCCTGGAGGGGCCCCTGGCCGTCGCCGTCGTTTTGCGCGTCCGCGCGGCGGCTCCGTCGCGACAGGGCGTGAAAGCGAACCCCCGCGCTCCTTTTTCCCTCCTTGATTAGGCGACCCGACAATAACAGCCAGCGCAAAGGCCCCGTGTTCGACGCGTTCGAGGCGCGTCCCTTGTATTTAACACGTTCGTCGCCCACAATTAGACACAAAAATCCCCACATAATTAACCCTTTGCACTCGAGTGGTGAATCTGAGGCACCACTGAAATTATTCAATTACGTTGCAAAATCATTTTTGTAACAATAAGGTTTAGATTTAAAATATTATCAAATAGTAAAACTGTTGGCAGGAGTCACAAGAATAAATTTATTTGTTATTTTGTTAACCAGTTAACTGTGGCGCCCTCGTTTAAAAGTGCGCACAGTTTTGTGTCGTCAGAATCGAGCCACGACGAGTATATTCGTCAATCACAGTTAACTGGTTAAAGAAAATATTAAGGACAAATAATTGTTAATCAACGCGGCGTCGAAAGTGGCGTAGTGCAAGGGGTTAATTAACAAAAGTAATATATAATATATATAATAAGCTCGTCAGAGCGAAAGGGTTAATGGGAATCCCCGGATTCGTAATAAACGCGAAACGGACGGCGCGAACGGCGGATCCGCGGCCTGGATTCCCGTTGACCTAATAAACGGACGTCCGATAGACGGAGCCGACAGCCGAACGCGCGCGCATCGCTCGCGGGAAAACAGTTTCCAGCGAAATCAGTCGCTTTGCATGCACGCAGCGATGAATAATGCACGACCGCGAGAAGTCGGCGCGCACGGCCGTTGGTTCGCGCGTCGACGGATGTCGGATGGGTAGAGCGGGCGTTACGAGCGCGGCGCACCGTCCAACAGCATTTTAAGCCCCGTGGCGTGCAGGAAATCTCGCTGCGCCTCGGATATCCTATGAAAATGGTATATCAATATCGCTGTCCGTTCCGATTCTATGAAATTCGACGCTCGGGGAGCTTCTCAATCTACGTTATACGAGCTTCCGAGAAAGACTCTCCTGCGCGGCTTGAAAATAAAACTATAGAGACGTCGCGGGGTGCTATATTATGCGTCCGAAAAGCCGACGTACAAATTGTAATTTATTTTTTAATTTTATCGTTGAGAAATATAATTTCTTAATTTTATGATTTAGAAATATAATATCTTAATTTTATGATTTAGAAATACAATTTCTTAATTTTATGATTCAGAAATATAATTTCTTGATTATATAATTTATTTTAAATTTATTCCTTAATTTTATAATGCAGTGATATAATTCCTTAATTGTATAATTTATTTGAAATCTATTTCTTAATTTTATAATTATGAAATATAATTTCTTAATTATATAATTTATTTAAATTTATTCCTTATTTTGTCACCTTATTTCAAATTTATTTCTAATTTGGTCACTTTATTTTAAATTTATTTCTTATTTCGTCACTTTATGCAATAAGTTTCGGTGTTTCTTGGCGACCGCTTTTGGAAACTGAATTTCTCCAGCCTTTTAAAATGCGAATACCCCGCCGCGCTATTGTTTTCTCCCGGGGCGAGTTCGAGTGGTATGGTAATCCGTATTGTGGGTCACACCGGCCGAGCGTATCCCTCGGCACGCCGCAAGGACAACATCTGGTTACTTGCATTTTACGCTATTCGTTACGCCCTGCGGTATCGCGTCGCTCCAGAAAACAACTCTCCCCGGGCGGCGGAGAACCGAAAATCATCGGATCCGGTCGGATTCGAGCATTTACTCTAGCCGCGAATCAATTTACTGATTCTGTATGCAGTTGCCGACTCTGTCCTCGCGTCGAGGCAAGGTCTACCGGATAGCCTCAAAGACAAGTTCCAACCGACGACGTTCTACTTTCGTCTATCCGCCGGCCGTGCTGTTACCGTGCACACTCTGAAACTGTGCGCGAACGCGCTGCGAGATGACGTTACTCCGGGACAGGCGCGGACCCCGATTTCCCTGATTCCAATGAAATCGAGAGCAACGAGAGCGTGTCTGCTCGGAGCCGCTTTATCGCGTCCGTCGACCAGCGCGAATCGCTAGTTCCTTACCGGGGCCCAAATGTATAGTCGAAACGCATGGGATAACGTTATATTTTATACATTAAATATATATTAATTTATAATAAATATAATCGTGTCTGAATTTTTAGTATTTCCGTTTTATATATTTTATATCCGGCGGTGCTTATTCCATTCAATTTCTGTGCTACGAATGAGATTCTCACAAATTAAATAAACAAATAAGTAAATAAAATCTTGAACTAGAAGAGCGTCACCCAGTTTCCTGGCGTCAAGTCGACATAATTTAAATAAATTAACACTTTACCGACCGGTTATTCGTCCATAACCATTTTTCTATTCTCATAACGTTAACATTAAACAATATTTATTTCTTCTATTTCATTTATTTTATTCTTATTTCATTTATTTTATTCATTGCGAAAGATATCTATTATTTTCAAAAATTATATAATAATATGGGAGTTGCATAATAAAATCTTCACCACGTGTCTGACCAATTGTTATAGTGCAACTTGCTATAATATCGTCTCACACTCGTTACAAAGATTGAAAATCGCACGAACATATGGACCGACCTACTATTTTGACCTTCGTTTTCATACACAGGAGAAATTAATAACATTCATATTTAGTAGAGCTTGTAGAGCTATAATATCGTGTCGGTACGAAGTTATGGACCGACCTATTATTTCCGAAGCTAGGTTCGCGTAAACTAGTGGAACGTCAACGAGGCGAATCAACTAATCCAATTCGGATCGCAGTAGTTACGCGAGAAAGGCGAGCGGAGCGAGAAGGAAAGTCGAATCGCTCGATAAACCCAATCACCATTCAAGGTCCACGGTGGTCCGAGAAAACATATTTCGCCCGAGGGGCGCGCGACCAGGCTTGCACGATACAGATACGGCGACGGTA
>NW_027589134.1:0-1052 GCF_028453695.1 Augochlora pura
AGTTGTTATCAATTTCCGTTGTTGCAGATAGATGCCGCACACACGAAACGTTTTATTCTTTTTCTTTCATTTATTCTGGTAAGCTTTATTATAGGAAGATTCCGTCGCGTTTCTTAAATAATAATTCACTCCACTCAATTAGCGATATAAATTTCCGCAATGTCTTTATAGTTAGAAAAACGTAATTGGAATTGTTAGTCTCAATAATCGCTCGCAAACGGAAAATTAAGAGTTTCAAAGATGATTTGAAGCACCTTTTCCTTTACAATAATGTTTTTCGAGGCGTCGTTAAGAGTTATTAACGAGAAGAAACTGACGCGCCAGCCGAGCCCGCTTCCCATTGGTCTCAGCGGTTTTCGTTAATAACTCGCAAACGAAGTTGCGGATTGAATTTTCGTAAAGAAAAAGTTGCTTCAAATCATCTTAGGAATCTTTCAATTCCAGATCGAAAGATCTGCAATTTACTGAAAATATTTAGGAAGAAATATTTTTACTCTGAAAACGTTCAACTTGATATGTTCATAGTAACTGAAATATTTACTCAATTTCATGGATATTTTTATTTCTGTTTTCCGTAGACTTTTTAAAAACAGTACAAATTGTTAATTGTTATATTTAATACGTATAAATATCTAGTGCAAATAAACACTGGACGTTTTAACACTTTTAGTGGCGTACGACGATATATCTCTATCTCGAAAGAACTGTCGAAAACGTTAAAAATGCTTCGAATTCGTTGCAACACGATCGAACAAATTGTTTATTAAATTGAACTTTTAGTTGAATTGGTGGTTGGTGTGTCTATACTGTTTTTTGATCAATCGGGTTGAAATTCGACACGGGGTATTTTATACGGACTCTAATTGCAATGTCTTTCTCATAAATATAGGACAGCTTTAATTATTTTATTAAAAATTATTGAAAACGACCTACTTATATTTCATACTATACTTGAGCTAGATGAAACTGACGAAACGGCGATCAGGGCAAATATTGTTCGCAGAAGAGAAACTAATTTCCATGTTCCTTATGATGGTTTCTATCATTGTTGT
>NW_027589135.1:0-1052 GCF_028453695.1 Augochlora pura
ACTGCGAATCTCGAGAGATCCAATCCCTTCACCTCACGGCATAACAGCACGATTAATGTTGCGCGGAGCTCCACACAGGGAAGAGAGGCAATAAGCGGCCAGACTGGTGAAGTCTTAAGCCCGTACCAATTGGTAAGATCGACCTAAGTACGCTTGTGCAGAGTACGTTGGCGGATACCATCGAGTCCAATCCAACCCCTTCGACCTCCTCACCAGTTTTACCGGTAAGAATATAACGTGAGCTTGGAAGAAGGGCGGCTATTTCACACCGAAAAAGGAACAATCAGATCGGCCTCACCCCCGGTGAGCACTGGTGGAGCCTTACAACCTCCACTAAGTCGCGCTCCGGGTTCGAGCATCAAATACTCCTGCAGCCGACGCCGATTGTACGAATCCGGTTGCCTGCCATCGGCGTATTCCTTCTAACGGGAATCGCCGATTTTCCATACAGTCCGCTAACTCTCCCTGCGGTACGCAGAAAGGTAGAGCGTTTCCCCCTCCAAACGCACGAGCATCGTTGCGAGGAGCGGAAGGAAACGGAGAAACGAATACGTGTGGTATTAACACTAATATAATTATTCGTGCATTATTTTTCCTAGGCATCCAAGGAAATAGACAAATCAAAAGGGAAGTTGTCGATGAAATCTGAGCAGCTCAGGAAAGGAGCCGGACAAAGACGAGCCTTTTGGTTCCAAGACGCCTAGACCTACGCCGAGCCAGTTTTCTGCCCTCGAAAGTAGTACCGCATTGTATCTTCGATGGAAAGTAATAAAAGGCTACTCCTTTTCAGGACTCGCGAAGGATATTTAACTACTGCAAAGAATTAATTTTTCTTGCTCTAATCCACGTCCCTCATATCCGGACCGACATAAAAAAGAGCGGTGGTTTTCTAAGCAAGACCACACTGCTTTTTAACCCTTAATAACCTAGAGTTTCAATTTTGATACCAATCTTTTAAACCGAATGTTCACATTACTATTAGTTTTTTTTATAGGTTGGCTGTACGTATTTTACTGTTGTATAATATTCTTTCTAACGAAATTAAAAAAAAA
>NW_027589136.1:0-1052 GCF_028453695.1 Augochlora pura
CATGATACAGCAATGACATAACCTTGGCAGTGGGAATTAACGCTGCGGTATTGGCGGACGGAACTTTTCGGTAATAAAAACGGTGACACAGAAAACATTAGGTCGGAAGAAACGTCTGGTGCGCGTGGGTTGGTCATCATCGAGCGCGAAGGGTTGATATCGACGGACGTCTTTCCGAGCGAACGTGTCCGGGAAAACGACGACTCGGCCTTACTGACCGGTCAGCAGGTGGCCGGATCTCGGTCCACGGACGGGCGTCGATCAGCCGGGGCGGGATCTCGAAGGGATCTTGCATGCGCGCGGAAACTAAATTCGGTTTGTCTATCTCCCTCGGCGGACCGTCTGGCCGGCCAAAAGCGAATCCGAGGAACGATCTGGCAGCGGTCCAGCATCCACTTCCGATTCGCCGGCCCCGATGGCCCGGGAGAATCCGGCTCGGCCGGCGCGCGGCGTCATTATCATTTCGAACTGGCAACGCGCGGGCTCAGGATATCCTGGGATACGGAGCGGCGCAACGTCGATCACCGCGAGGAAAAACCTTGTCCGGAGGCCCCTGCGCCGCTCTGCCCAGGAAATTGAACGATCAACGGCCCCGATGGTTTTTCGGGATCGTTAACGCTACTACCCGTTCTTGCCCGGTCTTGCCTTGATTCCCTCGTACTTTGGGATCGTCGGATTGCCGAACCGCGGTGATTTCTTCGTTTCCAGCATCTTCTTCTCGGATCCCGTATAAATGCCACGTTTATCAATATTTTGTAAATGTTACTCCTTGACATTGTCTTTAAAATTAAAGCTTTTTCGAAGCGCAGTATTTTCTTCGAAGAGTTCGCGTCCACTTCAACGTTTAACTCTTTACACTCGAAGGCTCCGAGCCATTTAAAGTATATCTTCAGATCTGAGTAGCTTCGCTAGAAAATAAATTTTGAATAGCTCCGTTCCGAAATCCCCGAATGTGAAGGATTAAATATTAACGACGAGAGAATAGATTTTAAACCTGATTTAATGGAACGGAACAGTCGTATCTAACAACTTGTTATTAACCCTTTGCACTC
>NW_027589137.1:0-1052 GCF_028453695.1 Augochlora pura
CGGCGGCGGCGGTCTTCGGGAGATCGCATCGATGCGATGTACCTTCGGGAACGAATCTACTCGCGGAATCGCTTGGGAAACTTTTTGAAAAACGTGGCTCGATCCGCCGGTAATCGCTGCCGATCGAGCCAATGCTAGACAAATTTATCGGACAGAAAGAGTTCTACGGGGTCCGAGGTAGACAAAGCAGAGCCTTGAGGTATTGGTAGCAGAGCCTGAAGGTATTGAGACTTACAAAGAGAGGTCCGCAGGACGGACACTCGCTTTTAACCCTTTAAGTACGGGTCACATCAATAAGCGTTTATAACGTTTTATAGTGTTTGTATTATTGACATTCATTTAAATGTAAACATGTTTTCTTTCTATTCGGAGCAAAATGTTTTGTGTAAAGCGTGTGCGATATCGGGATATATACCCGTACCGAAAGGGTTAAGGGAGATTTTTCACGGCGATAATGCCCGTAAAACTGAATCCATTGACCCTCGATTTTGGGTTACGCTTTTCATAGAACAATCATAAAAGAAAGAATGTGGTCGAATTAACTGTCATGGTAGATTCAGTGTTAACACTAGATTGCCTAAGCAAGTCATTTCGACTGCTTTTCAATTTCAATTAGAAAAATAATTATGTAAATAATGACACAGCTTCTTATAATTTTGTGACTTTTTCTACAACATATAAATGCGTTTATTAATCATTGTTGTTGCCCCCCCTCCTCCTTCATTTCCGGTATATATATATGTGTGTTATACCTATATTGCCGAAAAACAGGCATTTTCCCGTCTTCGAGTTCCCGTCTTTCTAGTGTTAAAATCATCTCGGTACATAGACTGTGGATTTATATGCGAGATGAAAACTGTTCGCATTGACAGCAAGATACGCAAACATTCCCGTTTCTTCGCAATAATTCTAACGTGCCAAAGGGGTTGCAACGTTATCTGCTAATTCTTCGAATACCGGTACAAATAACGGTATTTTCCATTCCCGCGCGAGTTCCTGGGGGGCCTTTTAATTTCTCGGGCGGCAGCGAAAAGAAATGGCCGAGCGGGGTA
>NW_027589138.1:0-1052 GCF_028453695.1 Augochlora pura
CAAAAACCAGCAAACGGCGTAATAAATCACGGTTCCGGAGTGAAGTCGATCGGTACACACGATTCCCTGTCCCCGCGTTCCTAATACGATGTGGAAAAAGCTTTGCGGGGAAACAGAGGCCGACGGGTGGTCCGCGGGAGCCGGAAGAAAACAGGATGCTTACGGGATGAATCCCGGGGATCGTTTTTTGCTGATTAGACCATCGTTCCCGATTCAGCTTCCGATTTCCGTCCACTCGGATCGCCATTACCATTTCTGTGACTCGAATACGTCCGGCCATAAATATTTATCGGCCGGGGGATGGTCGATCGCGGAGGGGGGAGGGGGGAAGGGGGAAGGGGGGGAAGAGAGATCGCGCTGGGAAAGTCTCCCAGGATATTCGCGAGGAGAAACCACGGGAGGATAAGACGGCGGCAGATATCGGCGGAAAGTCCGCGCGCCAACGATACTCGATGGTTAACGAGCTCGTCCACGCCGGAAAGTGTATTAGTTCGGAATAAGAACAATATAGAGTGCTACGCCGCTCGAAACTGCCCCGAGGGAGCAGCTTCTTAATCGCAGGAAGCCAGAAAGAAACCGCCACTTGACGCGAAATAATTGCCTCGCCTTCGCGGCTTTTTTTCCACCCTTTCCTCGCCGCTGTCTCGCAATAACGGGGAGACCGATGGCTGGAAAATGACGGCTTTTATTCGGGACGCGGGCGACCAAGTTTTCGGTGATTCGTCTTTCGAGCGTCTCTCTCTCTCTCTCTCTCTCTCTCGGCTCGCATCGGCGCTCGAATTTCTTCGCAGAGAGATCGAAAAGGGGCCTCGGTCACGGCGAAAAGTTGTTTCGCGTTCCCCGTCGGGGCGGCGAGTAGAAAAGGGCGGCCATGGACAGACGCGCTCGACCACTTCGCTCGGTTTCGACGCTCCGGCTGCTGCTGCTTCGCTTCGGAAAATTAAATAATCTATAACGATCCTTTTAATCAGGCATATTACTATTATTAAAGTTAATAAATGAAATGTGAACTTTTTAGTTTTATTTTAATTAATCAAACTGCTTTAATTATG
>NW_027589139.1:0-1052 GCF_028453695.1 Augochlora pura
TCAACATCAACATCAACATCAACATCAACATCAACATCAACATCAACGCCAATATCAACTTCTACTTCAACTTCTACTTCAACTTCCGGCATATGGGATATGATATCCGGGATACGGGATATGGGTTATGGGATATGGGATATGGGATATGGGATATGGGATATGGGATATGGGATATGGGATATGGGATATGGGATATGGGATATGGGATATGGGATATGGGATATGGGATATGGGATATGGGATATGGGATATGGGATCCGGGATATGGGATCCGGGATATGAGATCCGGGATATGGGAATGTAAGACTGTAGGAATGTAGGAATGTAGGAATGTAGGAATGTAGGAATATAGGTATATAGGAATGTAGGAATGTGGAATGTTGGAATGTGGAATGTAGGAACGTAGGAATGGTGAATGTGGTAATGTAAGAATATAGGAATGTGGAATGTAGGAATGTGGAATGTGGAATGTATCAGGCTCTACATCCTTGGACCAGTCCGATTCTTTACAAACCTCCTTGATTTGGGCATCTTCAGCCTCTAAATCCACGGACCCATTGCCCGTTTGCACGAAAGAAAACTTTCTCATAAAAGGAAGTTATAAGAAAGTATTGGTTTCCAGGACGAAGAGTCATTTTTACCCGTATTTGCTGAAGACGAAAAGCTTAGAAGCAAAATGAATGAACTGTAATCTAAAGAATGTTAAACAAAGCCGTAATGGCGAACATATGTAGTTAGAGAATGGATAAAATGAGAGATACTACAAAACTATTCTTGTATGTATGTTGACTTAAATATTTTTCATATGTTAAAAAAAAAATTTTTGAAACATTACAAACATATTTGTGAAGTCATTTAAGTAAACCATGTGATATAGAATTGGAAAAATAAAATGTGTTTTACGAAAAAAAAATTTTGCCTCGGACGGGATTTGAACCCGAGCCCAGCAGCACCGAAATCGTAAGCTTTTTTTTTTTTAACATGTTTATTGAATAAAATTTGTACATTCTGGTAACTGGTATAATAAACATATAAAAAAACTACCACGC
>NW_027589140.1:0-1051 GCF_028453695.1 Augochlora pura
ATATATTACGGGTATATTAAATACTCTGAATCACAGAAGCCGTCGCAGTGGGTTCGTAAATAATTCAACTTCAAGCAAGGAATTGTTCGCGGCGTGATCTTTGTTGTAATATACAGGGTGTCCGAGGTGAACCATCTGCATCCCTTTCGTTTTGTGTCATAGCAAGATTTGTGATATCATTTGATCGTTTTCTAGAAGAGAATAAACTAAAAGATGATTTGTTTTTACGAGTGGCAAAATATAAACGTGATTTAGAATAAAATAAATTGACACGTGGGTTTTAACACTTTAAGTGGGAAGTAAAATGGCATTAATAATTTTTTTAATGCGTGGGCGTTTTCAAGAATATTTCAAGATCATCTTGTTTTCCTCATCATAAACCCATGTTTTTTATTTCTATTTCTTTCTAGTTGCTAGTAGCTGACAAAGTTGTGTCAAAATCAATGAAATTTTGATAGAAATGAGACAAAGCAATATCTTATTTCGAAGCTTAAATGTTACAGAATAAAAAAATGAAAAGCGTTGGAAATTTATATTAAACTGAAACGTTCCAACAAAATTTATCTACCACCGTGCATATTTTTTATACGACTTGTTTCGACCATTTTGAGACACTGACTTCAAATCCAGTGATAAAATCGTAATTTCGCGAATCCGTGGATTGTTTCAGCCTCCGTGACTCCAATGGACTCGAGCCTAAGTTCGGACAGCGTTTCTCTATCGTTCTCCTAAGACCGGCGGCCATAAAAGGCAGCGTATATCGCGAAGATAACGCACGAAAACAATTGGTTGCGGACTGTAACAGAAACCGGGGGGGGGGGGGGGGGGGCATCCCCCGCAGCAGTCCGGCGTCTAAGCAAGCCGGGGGCCGGGCCCCGCGAAAAAATATAGCGTGCCCGAAACCCCGGGGAGAGAACGTCTTTTCAATTTCTGACAATGCGCGACTCAACCCGCGGTGCCCCGTCCATTATTACGAAACCGAAAATAAATGGTTAAAAACGAGATAACCTGAGGGGCTTTTTGCCCGGTAACAACGTGCCTCTCGTTAGGT
>NW_027589141.1:0-1051 GCF_028453695.1 Augochlora pura
GTCATGTCACGTGTTGAATCGTTGCTTTCATACATAGTCAAGCCTAAATCATATTTCGAGAAGAATACCGATGAATGTTGATACTTCCCTGGTATAATGTAATAACCATCATCATGTATTCTATTTTCTGGTGCAAGATACTTGCTCTCATTGAATTTCAACGCAACACCTCCAGAAACAGTCATGTCACCAGCTGAAATGTCGTTTTCGTACATGATCAAACCTTAGTCATATTTCGAGAAGAATTCCGAAGAATGTTGAGATTTCTTTGCTGCAATGTAATAACCAACATCATGTACTGTATTTTCTGTTGCAAAGTACTTGTTTTCTTTGAATTTCAACGTAACACCTACAGAAACAGTCATGTCACGAGTTGAATCGTCGCTTTCATACATTATCAAGCCCAAATCATATTTAGAGAAGTATTCCGACGAATGTTGACATTTCTCTGCTGCAATGTCATAACCAACATCATGTATTGTATTTTCTGGTGCAAAATACTTGTTTTCATTGAATTTCAACGTAACACCTACAGAAACAGTCAGGTCACGAGTTGAATGGTCGCCTTCATACATAATCAAGCCTAAATCATATTTAGAGAAGAATACCGATGATTGTTGATACTTCCCTGCTGCAATGTAATAACCATCATCATGTATTCTATTTTCTGGTGCAAAGTACTTGTTTTCATTGAATTTCAACGTAACACCTACAGAAACAGTCATGTCACGAGTTGAATGGTCGCTTTCATACATAATCAAGCCTAAATCATATTTAGAGAAGTATTCCGATGAATGTTGATACTTTCCTGCTGCAATGCAATAACCATCATCATGTATTCTATTTTCTGGTGCAAGGTACTTGCTCTCATTGAATTTCAATGTAACACCTCCAGAAACAGTCATGTCACGAGTTGAAACGCCACATTCATACATAATCATGCCTAAATCATATCTTGAGAAGAATTCCGATGAATGTTGAGATTACTCTGCTGCAATGTAATGACCAACACCATGTACTGTATTTTCTGGTGCAAAGTACTTGTTTTCAT
>NW_027589142.1:0-705 GCF_028453695.1 Augochlora pura
AGTCTTCTGCTTCTATGTTTGCCTTCATATGTTATCTTAGTAACCCAATTCAGGGAAGGCATCGATGGTAGTACAGTAATCTCCGTTTAATGGACTGATCCTCTCCACCCCACCTCTCGGTTAATTGACGCGGAGTGATTCCCACCGATTCCACGAAATCGCCGAAACTTTTCTTCCGGCTTCTCCTCCACTTCTATTTCATTCGATGCTTCTTACTTTCGTCCGCGATCGGACCGAGATCCGCCGGGAGATTGCCGCGATCGTTCTTGGACACACCTGTCCAAACTACCCGCCATTGGCTGGGGATAGTTTCCCCGTCGGCAGAGAGAGAGAGAGAGAGAGAGAGCGAAAGAGAAATTCTATTACGGGCGGTGCCTCGGTTATCCGAACCGAGATCGAGGCCCGAGTTTATCCAGGGTGATGGTGTGGGGGTAGGAGGTTGGAAAAATAGTGAACACACTTTATATTAACTCAACAATACTAAAAAAAGTGTTTATTCTAAATTTTGAATACACGTGGCAACCGTTACGAAGTTCTGTGGACGACTCCGATTCTTCTTCTTCCCCATCCCTTCCTTGACTCCCACGTCGTCCTACTGTGCTACCGTCTAGCGGTCTCAAAAAAAAAAAGAAAACACAATAATAAAATGCATTAACCCTTTCCTTACGGCAGTCCGCGCCGCCGGAGTGACGCCCCTGTACGGGT
>NW_027589142.1:805-1051 GCF_028453695.1 Augochlora pura
ATTCGGATTAACGTTTTTCAACGCCACTTTGTGATTGACTTGTATGTACACTCTTTTAAGAGCTACATAACAACTATTACATCGTATTATAGGAACACACTATAATATTACAATATAATATTAGCCACTGACAGCTTGAACGAGACTGGAACGTGATTCTTGCCCGATTGCTCCAACAAAATTACATGCTAATATTTCGCTTGTTTTAAACAAATACGAATCAACCAGAGAATGAGACAAATGCCA
>NW_027589143.1:0-1051 GCF_028453695.1 Augochlora pura
AGCGGCGACTACAAATATCAGACGATCCTTAGTGTAATATGTATTTGTATGGCAGCGAATTTTTATATTTGTAACGATGTAGAATCGAACGATTCTTCTAACCATATTGAAGAACATCGTCTCCGTACCATGAAATTATCTAGGGAGAAGGAAACAATTATAAACACCACGGTTAATTTTTCTTACATAATTGTGTACGATTTTAACTCATAGTTTGTGATAATAAATATTACAATTATTACAATAGAAGTTGATTTTATTTTATTTTATGTTTACTGGTTTTTCGACCTTCTAAACATCCATCTCTTTTGCATTGTTTCCTGAAACTCTATTCATCATTCCTCCATCGCAATCATCGTTACCGATATTTAATATATTTAAGCTTTTTACTCAGTGAGAATCGCGTATTCTGTACACTTCATTTCTGTTATAGTACTATATCTTTCATGATTTGGATAATACTAATGCTATGTACATATGTATATATGTAAGACTTTTAGATGGTTTCAAAAATTGTTTTTTGACATTGCAATTTATAGAATTTCCTGTCACATAATTGTTTCTATACAAGTATCTACAGTAGACAATTTTATAGCTTAGAGTTAGAGTTCTTTCTTATATACTTCGTTAGAACATTTCAAGAATAGACTCTTAACTTCACAGCCATTAGCATTGCACGATATTCAATTAACAATATTTGAATAGTCGAGGATAATATCGATTGTGGTGGTTGATTGCTGGAAACCCCCAAAAAAGAATCGGATGAAATCGGCGCTACGTTGACAAAATACATTACATGTTAAAACATATAAAGATATTACTTTAAAGATATTTTAATTAACGGCAACATTTAAAATAAGTATTTTAGTAGTTTTCCATTTTTAAAAAATTTATGTCATTCTAAAAGTAAATATATTTCACCCCCACTGTATAATAAAAGGTATTTAAAACGATAACATTAACAATATATTTCATGCCCGTAAAAATCGGTGTTGAGTTCTTTTTCCCAAATATTTACCAATTGCAGCTACACATCTTGAATCGTACCATG
>NW_027589144.1:0-5481 GCF_028453695.1 Augochlora pura
TATTCTATTTATTATAAAATAGCTATTGGACACTGCCGATGGAAAAAACGCTATAATACAAACGGAGACAACGCTATAATAAAGAAACGGGCAAAATCGTTGCTGAAACACAGGACGAAAAGTTCGCCGCGCGCGAAATCATGGCGTATCGGTGATAACGCGACGCAAAAAACCGCGCGACTCGTCGTCGCGAGTACTCGTCGCGTGCGTCGAGCGCGTTGCCTCTCTTGATGAATGTTCCGAGAGCAAGATAAGAGTATAATCGTTCATGTGGCCGATCCAAAGAATGCTAAGCGGTATTTAATTCCAGCACTTATACAACCGACTCGCGCGCCATTAACGGCACGGCCGCGCGACTGATTTATATTAATCAAATGAACGCTGAATACCGCGCCGTATTCGGAGAACGCCGCTGCCCGGACGGTTTTTAGTTTATATTGAGGGATAAAGGAAGCTCGTTAAGACTTGTTACGAATAATTAATTCCCGGCATGAGCCCGGACAAATATTCCGCCTCGCGGACGACTACCAACGGCCAACCGCGCCCGGATTACACGGATTTGTAATCAAGCGAGCACGAGTGCGTTAAACAAACGTATTTTACGACTGTTCAACGCGCGCGCAACTCCGGCAGGACGAAACTGCCGAGAATAGCGGAATTAACGTGAAAAATTAACTCCGGCCAGGAGTTTGCGCACTCGCCGGTTAACGCGGTATTAGTTGTAGGATTATTTCTCGGGTTTTATGTTAAAACGCGAGCGAAATTAATTGCTCTCGCTTCAATATTTCGTTTGCCTAAGTCAAATGATTAACTATGGCAAAGTTTACTACACAAATATACTTTGTTAATAATTCCGTGAGAAATTGCCATCTGATAGAAATGTTCTATATTCCATAACTTAGATCATAATATACTACTTTTTAGCAGTCTATTTAGCTGTCAGCTTCCATTATTCCATTTTATGTTTTCAAGCAGTCTTCACGCGTCTTTATTTCTTATTTGTCAAAGTTACGAGCCAAACTTAAATCTCTACCCTTCTACTCTCAGCGACGCACTGGTGATGAATAAGCATTGGCTAATCCGCGTGATTCGTCTTAGTAACGTGTCAGTGACGAAATAGCCATCGATTAGTTAACAAAAACCTATCCCCATAGTGGTGCCCCGGTGATGAAACAGGCATAGGATAGCCCACGCATTCCCATTAGTGGCAGCCCTAGACGTTAACCCTTTACACTCGAAGCCGTTTTAATTGCAAACCTAAAATAACTTCTCTGGCTTGTAGCGTTTCCATTTTATAATATATTATGTAATATCGTATGTCGAATATCATTGTACTATTGAACGTATACTATATTATACAATATATCGAATATTGTTGTAATATCAAACGTATACTATACAATACGATATAATATATCGAATATCATTAATATATCAAACGTATACTGTATAATATAATATATCGAATATTATTGTAATATCAAACGTATACCATATAATATAGTATATCGAATATCATTAATATATCAAACGAATATAATATAATATAAAGTATCAAATATTATTATAATATCAAACATAAACTATATATTATAAAGGTTTACACGTGCTAGTGATGTTACAACAATTTCAAACATTGGCTAACGATTACGAAATTTACAAGTGATACAACAATGAGGGAAATTCTGTTAATGGAAAGATAAGTTGGACACGATGCTCCCACGAATTTTTTAACCGAACGGCGAGCGCTGTGAATGATCGACGGCTCGGCGAGGTGTTAAAAGTATCGACGGAAAGAAGAATTCGGACAGATATTCACGGAAAATCCCAGAAGGACCATCGAGTAACGAACGCGATAGGATTCGTAGTTGTATCGGCCGCGGAGCACCGGATTCGCGTTGGTAACCGACCAGCCGAAGCACGTTCGCGTAAGCCGCGATAATAGATTATGATAATAAACGGCATTGTGCCGACATAAAGGCACCTAATACCGGGTCTCAGTCATATTCATGGCTCTGCCTCGTTGTCCGGTTAACACGGACACACTCGCGGAGATATCGTAAAGAATAACGCCGGGGCCGCCTTATTCCAGGTAGATTTCGAGCGACGCGAGGAGATCACGAAAACTGGTTCGATGGACGCCTCTCGAAGCGTTTCATCCGTTTCGAAGCGTTTCCATGAAATCGATCGGGCGAACAGAAGAGTTTCGATCGGCTCTCTAATGGATCCTGCGGTTCCGTTGATTTCGCGAAAACAATAGATCACGCCACGATTGGTGGACAACGATCGATCGGAACCGAAATCGGCCGATTCGATCCGAAATCGGTCGATTCGATATTTCGCCGCGAACGAAAGTCGAAAGTGAATATAACGCATTTCTATGGACACGGCGCGTGCGAGGTTATTTACGAACCAGAAACATCTGCCTACCCCAAACGATTGTGCAATCGAGACCGCATGCCAGAAAATGATGAAAATCATTTCGCGAAACGCTTTAAATAACTTTTTACCGAGTCGAGCGTCGATGACGCTTGTTAGGCGGAGTATTAATAATTTACACGGTGCTGTAACACGAAATTTTCGAATTCTTGAGATGTTTGTTAAATAGGTAGAAGCATTGGTTAGATAGCATATTTATAATGAAGATTGCATTGTAATTTTTATAACATCGTGGCTTGTAATATCAAGACAGACGTCTCCTTAAGTTCAAAGCACAAATATTCTCGATAATTGGTTAGAGAATATATGCATTACAAATACAACAGAACTTCAATTATACGAATGATTTCTGAATTAGTTATTAATTTCTAGACTTATGGAAAAAAACAAAGTTACGTCAATAATCTTCCTTTCAATCGACTGAAACAATTTTTATTTTGCGCGAACATCTGCAATCTATTAATCACTGGCGTCCCACATATAAATAACCATTAAATAAGACCTAACCATTAAATAAGGTGGTCAATCAGCAACATTAATTATCGCAAATATCTTAATCCAACTAATAAAATCGGAATACATATGAAACGAAAAGTGCGATCGCACCAGCGTGGGACGAAGTACAAGAAACCATATGACAAAGTCTGATTGGATGTATGCAAAATCAAATAAACGAACCGACTGAAAGTAGAGGCGTGCCCACGCGTTACCAACTTATTGTTATAGCAAATTCATCGCAATAGTCTCTGCAGCCTGGAGCAGAGAACTTAGGCGAACCAAGCATGGTTCTCCGATTCTTGCCACTCGCGTTTAGTTAACCCTTTGCACTCGAGTGGTGACTCTAAGGCACCGCTAAGATTATTCTATCGCGTCCCAAAATAATTTGTATAAAACAAAGTTTAGATTGCAAAAGTTCTTCACGGTAAAACTATTGGTACGAGCCGCGAGAAACATATGCACAAAATATATTTGGTCGCACAAAATGGAAATATTAGAAGCCAGAAGAATTATTTTAGATTCGGAGTGAAAAAAAATGGCATCGAGTGGGTTAACATTTCGCGAGAGAGACGATGTTAGAATAGGATAGTAGAAAAGTCTTTTCGACGCTAATATTTAACCCTCTTAGTGCCGGGCGATAAAGCCAAATTTCACGATTTTACCAGGGTTTGGAAAAAGTCTCGTAAAAACCGAACGAAAAGCAATATTTACCTAATTCAAAAAGCAGTGTATTAAGCACGAAATTGAGAATGAAACAGCGACGTCAATTTTTCTATATTCATTGGAAATTACATAAATAACAAAGGTATAAGTATAAGGCAATTTTCGCCAGTGCAGCGAGGACCGATATATATCGGCCTCTGGCACTAAGAGGGTTAAGCGCTGAAGTAATTGTAAGCACACTATAAATATCAATTTTATTTCTCTAAGAAATTATTCCAATCGAAAATTATTTAATCACTGCGAAGATAAAAGTACTGTAAAGGGTTGATTAAATCACACCGACGAGAGATGCAAATACAAGAAAGCTGCGTGTTCTCCAGGGATCCTGACGGACCCACCCCTATAACCAGAAACGGAGTGCCGCAACTCTTTCAGCCGGCGTGAACGCGATCCCATCCGGAATGCGTAGACGGCGTCAAAACGTGCCGACAAATCGGACACATGCCCGGCACGTGTTGCGTCAATGGTTTATGATAATACGCGACATCGGGTAGCGCGGAGGCCCGCGTTCGCGCGCGCAAAGGCGTAAACGTGGCTGCCGGATCCCTGGATCGTGGATCTATTCCCATTGTGATCGCGGCGAAGGGCTCGCACCAGGCTCGTGCGTACTCCTCGCCTCCGGCCCTCTCTCCCTCTCTCTCTCTCTCTCTCTCTCTCGTGCTCGTTCTCCTCGAAGATTCTGCGCGACTTTCATGCAAATCGAAACGGTAACCGAGGAGCGCGCGCGCGCGACAGAGAGAAAGATCCAGGGAGCTTTATGAATACGTGATCAGGGTGGCTCGTGTGCCGTTCAGGAAAACCGAGGCCAGACACGAAATAAGAATTGGTAATCGGGAATGAAGTAAAAGCGCTTATTAAAAGCGAGACGAGCCAGGCAAACCGGGGGGTGGGGGGGATAGAGGAGGGGAACGATTGTCTGCCGAGGCCTTCGACGGTGTTATGCAAATTTCGCGCGCGCGCGCGCGCGTCGCGGTGGCTGGATTTTAGAGACAAAGGGACGAAGAAAAAACACGGGGAGAAGATGAGCACCGGGGTACGGCGGGGGTGGTGGTGGTGGCTAAACGATAGGGGGTGGAGGCGCACGAAAACCAAAGCTTCGACGTCGCGGTTATAGAAAATAATCGGACGCGTTCCGCGAGCGCGCGCGGCCACGCGAAACTAACTCACGCTAGTTGATCAATCGCGCTTATTTCTGGGAGCCTCATGCAAATCCGCCCCCGTGACCGGGGGGCGGGGAGTGGGGGAGGGAAAGGGAGAGAGCCTTCTCTCTGTTCTTTATGAATACGGGAGTAGGGTGCTTCGAAAGCCACCGGAGAAGTAGGAGCAAGCACGAAACAGGAATTCTTAATCAACAGTCGAGTCAACCCTTCATCGCAAATTGTGCTTATTAGCGGAGGAAGGTCGTTCGATGTACAATATCGTCCGCGGCCGTAAATATTCGTCGCGAAGAGCACTTCTTCTTCTTCTTCGTCTTCTTCGCCGTCTTCCCCCCGTCCCCCGGCCTCTTCCTTTTTACCGATGCTGGCAATTTTTAAAGGGACACCGGCGACGTCGAGAATGATTTAAACGGAAACGGATCGGATAATTTGACGGTCGTTTACATAAGTAGCGGCCTTTAATTCCACGATG
Organism: Augochlora pura; assembly: GCF_028453695.1. Taxonomy (NCBI): domain Eukaryota; kingdom Metazoa; phylum Arthropoda; class Insecta; order Hymenoptera; family Halictidae; genus Augochlora; species Augochlora pura. The sequence goes on from NW_027589144.1 coordinate 5,290, forward strand.
AAAATGGACTCTCCCTTTCTCCCTCCTCCACTCTTTATATATATATTTATCTCTGTTAGTTCGTTTGTCTTTTCTTTATCGTGGCTTAGATGTTCCTTTCGGAGGCGTACTCGCCGCTTCGGGATAATTATCAACGACTCGTCGACTTCATCGTACTCGTCGACTTCACTGTACTCATCGACTTCATCGACT
>NW_027589145.1:0-1051 GCF_028453695.1 Augochlora pura
GTGGAAATATGGAAAGATGGAACAGATATTGGGAGAAAGAGGAAGAAAGAAACTGTGACCTGTGTGGGGAGATGTTTGGGACACTGGAGCATCTCGTAAGAGATTGCAGGAAAACGGAAAGAGGAGTGACGATCGAGGAGGTAGTAAGCGGTAGAAAGAACGAGAAGGTGGAAGAATGGCTGGGCAAGGTAGATAAAAAGAGAAAAGAAAGGGCAAAGGAGAAGGCTTTATTAGGATTTTAGAGTAAGAAACAGTTTTTAGGCAGTAGGTAAATGAGATAAGTGTGTGAATGAAAATGTATATAATGAATGAAAGGTTAAGATAGAATTGTAGAGTTAGGTTTGTGTAAACCAAGTCCTATTTCTTGGCCGTGAGGCTGAAAATAAATATATTATATAATTTATAAGAAAAATGAATGTGAAAGAGTTAATTCACTCATTCTGTATAACGTAAATGGTATATTAATTTCAACTGTCCTTATTTCATAACTGTTGCAGCAAAGTCAATGTCGAAAGATGAGACGATGTTGCAGTTGCAGGAATTTCTTTGTTACATGACTTATTCAGTGTAAAATACTTTTACTAAGAATTTCTGTACTACATCAATTGCTCAATTAAAAATACTTGATATTAATAATTTTATCACTGAATCTAGGTCGAGGTTAATTCTTTGTTTTAATAAGAAATAAAGTAACAGCATGGTCGTCAGATGAATTTTACATAGTTTTTTTTATATTTTTTATATTTTTTTATATAGAAATACTTGGTGGCTTAGAAACAATTGCATATTGCAGACAATTTCTTAATACTGGATTCTAGATTTTGGGGAGAAAATGTGTCCAAAATACCAGCCAACTGCAACGTTTACAAAAATTTTAGTACAGATTGTATTATTAACTAACAACTTGCTATCATATTAAACTTAATGGAACTATTTGTGCTAATTTTTAAACAGTTGTTAAATTACTAAACTGTGGAGTTTTATGCAGAATACAACTTTTCTGCATCAAGTGCATAATATAATTTAATTAAAATGGTAAATATGGACATCT
>NW_027589146.1:0-1051 GCF_028453695.1 Augochlora pura
CAACATAATACAGTGTAATATAATATAAACTGATGCGATGAAGCATAATATGAGTAATTCTAATCGCTTACCTTATACCAACTAATGTCGGGTTGAGGCACACCATCCACAATACAGCGGAAATCTACTCTGCGACGTGGTGCGGTAATATCAATGATTGTCTCGTTTTCCTTCAAATTGGTGTCCGTAATAATAGGTGCTCGTCCAGCTAAATGGAAAGTGATATTATCCAACTACACATAATCGAAATTTCTTAGGAATATGCATTTCCAATTACCCTTCACTTCCAAACGGTAGTCACTAGACGAAGTCAAGTTATCTGTGGACTTTCCCATACAGACATATAACCCCGAGTCCTCTATCTTCACGTTGCGTATCCTCAAAATTGATTTGTACATGGATTCTGTGTTCTCTCGAGTGATAACGATACCGCCTAAATATTTAACTAAGATCTTTTCGGGTCATTCGATTTCTCGTTGAACTTTATCGGTTTTCAATTAAATAAGGAAATGTTTTTAACACGTTTTGCGCCACTTGTATCATCGATGGTGCGTGCTTTCATGTATATTTAACGCGCTGAAAAATAGTTTATAACGGATCTAGAATTCAAGAATTAATTCCCACCACAAGAACGGATCGTAATGACTTTCTTTTATTCGTATATATACGATGATTAACCACAGTCTCGATAATAGCACAGTCTCTTGCGACTGATGCGTGAATCTTTTGACGAGTCAAATAAACGACACACCACTCAAATTGTATTCGTTATACCTGCATTTTTCGATTACTACTGTGTTACCTGTCATAAAGGGATAGAAAATCGAAAGTACTAAGTTTAGGACAAAGAATTTCAGTCAAGTTTTGTGTTGTTACGTCCACCTGCTGTCTAAAAATATCCTCACTTCTTATAAGTATAATTATATAAGATATTTGCTATCATTTCAATAAAGTATTTAGGATGTGCCCTTCACAAAACGGCATCAAGAGAAATGCAACTGGCTTGCAACTTGGATAGATTGAGAATTGATTTGGATAGCAATGTGCACAC
>NW_027589147.1:0-1051 GCF_028453695.1 Augochlora pura
TTTTATAACATCACTATATATTTTCATATGTATATGTATATGTATATTGTTACCTAATAAATAAATCATCGAAAAATATTAATTTATTTTTCTTTTATATTTGTATGGGGTCGTCAAGAAACTCGCAATCATAAATGGGGTCGTGAATGACAAAAGTTTAAGAAGCCCTGAGTGAGACGGAATTATGTACTTGGCAAGCTAAATAAAAACCGCAACGTTTCTGCAAGTGCCCGCGCTTCAATGGCCTTACAATCGAACTGCGCGCACACACACACTGCGGAAGGTTTGAACAGTCGCGGCGTGGCCCATTATCGACCATTAAAGCCATAGTTCGCGGAACGGAAACACCGGCGGCACAGCGTAGCTCAAAGACAAGAAAGGAAGAATAATTCCCGACTGCAAGAATAATTTAGAGCGCGTTCTGCGAGAGCACGGGCGGAGAGGGGGGTACGAGGTGGCGGAACAAAAGGAGCGCGAGTTTCGCGGCGGAAGGCAAAACGACGACGACGACGACGACGACGACCGTCGTCGCTCGGAAATTTACAGCTAGGCCCCGGCCGCGAGAGGGGCGGGGGGGACAGAGTGCGGCAGGGTGCAACGCGTGTGCAGAAAGAACTCACGCGTGGGCCACGCATTCGTCTTTCCGCGCGACGAGCCGGCCCAAGGGCTCGCGCGACCCAAATACACGACGCTCCCGGTACCCCTCCTCCTGCTACCCCCCACTCTCACCCCTCGAGAGCAACGAGTATTTCACTCCCTTGTGCGCGGAGAGCTCGAGAGAGAGAGACTCGCGAAACAACCGGCACCATAAATCTTCGTTTTCCTCAGCCGCGAAAAGTATCCCGATTTTCTGTGGATTTTCTTCCCCCTCGACTGCCGCATTTCTCGGTTGCCGGTCTCCTCGTTATTCGCTTCTGTGAGCTCTGCTGCCTTCGTTTCGGATCGTCGCTGGGCTCGGCGCTGCACAGTTAGTCGAACAGTCGACGCGTCGAAACGTCTGCCGAGACCATCTTAGCCGGTTGAAACATTGTTTTCTTTCCCCCCCTTTTTT
>NW_027589148.1:0-447 GCF_028453695.1 Augochlora pura
CGTAATATCCACGGATATCAGAGAGATAGAGGAGGATACAAGGGGATTTAAGTGTATATGAGTGAGATACAACATAATATCTATGGATATAGAAGAGATAGAAGAGATAGAAGAGGATACAAGGGAATTTCAGTGTACATAAGTGGGATACAACATAATATCCACAGATATAAGAGAGACAGAAGAGGATACAAGGGCATTTAAGTGTATATGAGTGAAATACAACATAATATCATAGGATATAGAAGAGATAGAAGAGGATACAAGGGAATTTACGTGTATATAAGTGGGAAACAACGTAATATGCATGGATAAAAGAGAGCTGGAAGAGGATACAGGAGAATTTAAGTCTATATAAGTGAAATATAACGTAATATCCACGGATATCAGAGAGATAGAGGAGGATACAAGGGGATTTAAGTGTATATGAGTGAGATACAACATAAT
>NW_027589148.1:547-1051 GCF_028453695.1 Augochlora pura
AGAGAGCTAGAAGAGGATACAGGCGAATTTAAGTGTATATGAGTGAGATACAACATAATATCCAAGGATATAAAAGAGACAGAAGAGGATACAAGGGCATTTAAGTGTATATGAGTGAAATACAACATAATATCCTAGGATATAGAAGAGGTAGAAGAGGATACAAGGGAGTTTACGTGTATATAAGTGAGAAACAACGTAATATGCATGGATAAAAGAGAGCTGGAAGAGGATACCATGGAATTTCAGTGTATATAAGTAAGATACAACATTATATCCAAGGATATAGGAGAGATGGAAGAGGATACAAGGGAATTTACGTGTATATAAGTAAGATAAAACATAATATCCGAGGATATAAAAGAGATATAAGAGGATACAAGGGCATTTAAGTGTATATGAGTGAGATAAAACATAATGTCCATGGAGAGAAAGGAGATAGAAGAGGATACAAGGCCATTTAAGTGGGTATAAGTGAGAAACAACGTAATATGCATGGATGAA
>NW_027589149.1:0-1051 GCF_028453695.1 Augochlora pura
AGAATGAAGTAGTTCTAATTAACGTTGCTGTAAAAGAGATTATAGTGAAAGGGATTAACAAATTAAAAATATTGCACAGTAAAATAGTAAAATAGTGAAATAGTAAAATTTTTTCCAAAAATACTAAACTTTTTCTAACAAAAAGTTAGGTATTTTTAATATCTGATCGCGTTATTAGAACCAGCGTCAGTGAATAAGACCAGCGCTCGAAACAGTCTCCGCGGGGGGACGCTCGATTTCGTACGTGCGGCCCGCACGTGCGTTCTACGTGAGACGCATCGGAGCCACCCCCTTACAATGGAGGCACCCTGCGGCATCAGTGGCACCACCACCATCAGTACCACCGCGACTGGTACCACCCTCGGGAAAAAGAGTTTGAAGAGCTTTTCTTTCGGGTCACATCTCATCTTCGAGTAGCCCTCCTTCCGTGAATATCGTCGGAGGCTTTAACGACCGGCGCCGTGCGAGGTCCCCGGGCCTCTTTTGTCACTTAAGAGAACGTACTTCCGGCGAAGTGGGCTCCGGAGTCAATGCTCCGGGACGCCCCGCGCTGAAAGGAGAATGAACACACCGACGCAGGAAAAACCGTCGGCGAGGAGAGCGCGTGAAGGGCTCTTCCGCGGGATGTTGATCGTTTGGTTAATTAATCGGGGACCGGGGGCGCGCGCGGGCGCGCGACGGTACGCAATTATGCGAAGCGGCACGTCGAGCCGCCTGTGATTGACCTTCTTCTTGCCGCGCGCGGAGTTTCGGTGACGAAACGCCCGACCATGGACACCCGGTCGCGCCTTCGTCGCCTTTGTTCGTACTTTGTCGATCGGATATGTTTCAGTGATTTTTGCGAAGCGTGTGGCGTCGACTGTTTCACGTCGGCGTTGCCTGTTTTGGAAACGACGTTACTCGGCTGTCGATTTGACGGTTTCCTAGCTGTCGATAGCTGCAGTGGCTTTTAATTAACGCAAGGCGGTCGCGGCTCCGTTCGCGCCGCGATTTTTGCGAGTTGCGTAATTGGGAAGAGGGTTTTTGGTTTTGGAGAGATACTGAGGTGTTA
>NW_027589150.1:0-1050 GCF_028453695.1 Augochlora pura
ACCATAAAATACAATACATGATGTTAGATATTACATAGCAGCAGAGAGATCTGAACATTCATCGGTATTCTTCGCGAAATATGATTTAGGCTTGATTATGTATGAAAACGACATTTCCGCTTGTAACATGGCTATTTCTGCAGGTGTTACGTTGGAATTCAATGAAAACAACTACTTTACACCAGAAAATGCAATACATGATGTTGGTTATTACATTGCAGCAGAGAAATCTCAACCTTCATCGGTATTCTTTGCGAAATATGATTTAGGCTTGATTATGTATGAAAACGACATTTCAACAGGTGACATGGACGTTTCGGCAGGTGTTACGTCGAAATTCAATGAAAACAAGTACTTTGCACCAGAAAATACAATATATGATGTTGGTTATTACAATGCTGCAGAGAAATCTCAACAGACATCCGTATTCTACTCGAAATATGATTTAGGATAGATTATGTATGGAAACGACATTTCCGCTTGTAGCATGGCTGTTTCTGTAGGTGTTACGTCGAAATTCAATGAAAACAAGTACTTTGCACCATAAAATACAATACATGATGTTAGATATTACATAGCAGCAGAGAGATCTGAACATTCATCGGTATTCTTCGCGAAATATGATTTAGGCTTGATTATGTATGAAAACGACATTTCCGCTTGTAACATGGCTATTTCTGCAGGTGTTACGTTGGAATTCAATGAAAACAACTACTTTACACCAGAAAATGCAATACATGATGTTGGTTATTACATTGCAGCAGAGAAATCTCAACCTTCATCGGTATTCTTTGCGAAATATGATTTAGGCTTGATTATGTATGAAAACGACATTTCAACAGGTGACATGGACGTTTCGGCAGGTGTTACGTCGAAATTCAATGAAAACAAGTACTTTGCACCAGAAAATACAATATATGATGTTGGTTATTACAATGCTGCAGAGAAATCTCAACAGACATCCGTATTCTACTCGAAATATGATTTAGGATAGATTATGTATGGAAACGACATTTCCGCTTGTAGCATGGCTGTTTCTGTAGGTGTTAC
>NW_027589151.1:0-1050 GCF_028453695.1 Augochlora pura
AATCGAGCGGTGTATCCGATTAATTGGAAACGATTCGCCGAAATTGGAGGGCTGATTGAATTTTAGCCGCGGTTGATTTTCTGTTTCCCCGGATTACCGAAGTGTGAACCCTGTCGCGAGTTAATTGGATGCCCGCCTCGGCGGGGACCGTGCCTCTCGCGCGCTCGCCCGTTTCTATGGCCGGGAACGGAGGCTGGGCCGCCCGCGACCCGTCCGCAGAAACCCACGGCTTCCAGAAGATTCGTCGCAAATTGCGGCGAAAGCAAAATTAACGCGATCGCTTGCCGATCTGTAGACCCTTTGCGATCGCAGTGTCTGTTTATGTTATTTATTTTTACGTAAAATTGGAATATTTTATTCTGCTAAATAATTATTATAATTGATAATATTTATTACCGTGTCAGATAGCCAAAGTTATTTATTTATATTTTTTATCTTTACGTAGAATTATGATATGTTATTGTGTTATATCTAAACTTTAAAACGGGATTAAATAAGTTGTGGTTTTTATATTTAATCCTTTGCCTCGTAAAATCTTCTCAGACTAGTTATGAAGATTTGGAACGTGATTTACTGTAAGTTATTCATAACATTCAAGTCGAAGTTAAATTCTACCCATCTGAGATTAATATTTAAACGTGGAAGTAAGGATTGCCATTTAATAAATATATATCTTCTGTCTAACGTAAGATTTTATCATTAACAAGCAAAGATTAATGAACGTAGCTCTGAAATTAAAACGTATTACAAGATATATTCTTTTGGGTATATTATCATATTACAAGGTATATTATCTTGCATATTCATTGTAAAATAATTTCGACAGGGTGGCGCTTATTTATAACATTAATATATTCAGATCACAAGAGTATAGATACTTGTCCTCCATTTACTTTATATAAAAATTATTCTTTTACGCTTCCGTCATTAGATTCGGCCATAAATTCCTCCCATTTCATAATCAGACATTTATTTCAGTCTTTTCTCTTCTTATTTTATCTATTTCGAACCTTTATCTATTTATTCCTTCGCAGTGCAACAATGTGTCAG
>NW_027589152.1:0-1050 GCF_028453695.1 Augochlora pura
AAAATCGACTTCTTTGGCAATTCATTGAGCCAATTTACAAAGGCAGCAATTCTAGCCATTAAAACACACATTCTGTAATTAATTCATGACACACTCTTATATTATGATTTATAATTTATATTATTCAAATGTATTCCTGACTATGTATATATACAACCTCTATGTAACACAAAAGGGTCTTACTAGCCCGTTAATAATAATAATAATAATAATAATAATAATAATCGAAAAGTTCTCGACACGGTCTGCGGATTTCTATACGAAATAAAAGCACTCTGTGTTCACCCTTTGCACGCGAGTGGTTTCTTCTAAGGCAATACTCAGGAATATTGTATAATGTTCTAATCAAATTGTGATACTATCAAATCTGTTTATTTTTAAGAAACTGTCGAAATTGTATAGATTTTATTATAGAGATTATTATATTTTATTATTTATTATATGTTACTATATAGATATCATATAGATTTATTATACAGATTATATACTATATGGAGTCAAGCTCTCATGCATAAATAGCAGCAATAAGTTGTATAAAATATGTGGATACCGTAGGTCATCGAATATAGTTTTGTCTTTGGAGTTAAAATGGCGTCGAGTGCAAAGGGTTAATTACGAGATACAGAATCTACGCGCGCATTTCTTCCTTTCTTCGTTTACTTATCTTATAGAGTTCAAAGCAACGCAGGTGTACTTTTTCTATGTACTTCATCTATCAATTTTTATCATAGATGAAACAGCAGCCTAATGAAATAAGTAATAAAATAAATAGCGATGTGTAGCAATGTATAGCGATGTATAGTGATGTATAGCAATGTATAGCAATGTATAGTGATGTATAGCAATATATAGCAACTCGGTAGCCAACGGAAACACATACGAAAATAGAAAATGACAATTGAAAATTTAAGGTGTACGACACGGATTAAAGAACAAATGCTTATCCAACATCCTTGTAAACTAAAAAGAAAAGAGAAATGCTTATAGTATCGATGGTATCGAGTGATCACGAACGATGCCTCCAGTCGGGTCGTAGGAAAGAAAACTGTT
>NW_027589153.1:0-1050 GCF_028453695.1 Augochlora pura
AAAAATTCCTGCCAGACAGAAAAATCTCCCGTCTCGAAGAAAAATCAAACGAATCTAAAAAGAACAATGTTCTGCAAAGTAACTGGCGCATTTAGGTTCGCATCGAGGTGCCATGAAAACGGCACAATTGGCCCAAAGAGTGCCTGTTGCTATAAAAATAGTTGACCAAGGCGTTTGTTTATAGAAAAGTTGAATATTTCGCGAGGGAGTCTAGATATTCCATGGTCGACGAGGATGGCCCTTGGTCGCAGGTTCCAACGGTCCACGCGGCAAAAGGGCGCAGGTAATCGAGGGCACCGAAGGTTGAGCACCCCCCGGTCAAGGGGAGGCCCCTGATTGGTCGAGCGGGCCACGCACCTGGCGGACAGCTGCTGCGAGACCGATGCACGCGCATGCGTCAGCGCCGTTACACGCCCGGGTACGTGTGAATGCACAAGCACAGGCGCACTATCTGCCCTGCATCGTTGTCAACACGCGAGCGAGCGAGCGAGCGAGCGAGAGAGAGAGAGAGAGAGAGAGAGAGAGAGAGAGAGAACGCTCGCGCGCGACCAACGTCTGCGCGCGAATGTAAATCTTCCTCGTGTGTTGGTCCGAGGGGGGAAAAAGATGGAAAGCCCGGGAACATTTCGTAAAACTCCGACGGCCTCTCATAAAAACCGCGCGACGGAATCCGCTTGCGAAACCGAACCCGCCACCGAAATTTATTTAATCGATTTTTCAACCCGTTCCCAATTCGCTTCTCTCGCTTCGGCCGCTGTCTGCTAGCTCTTTCGCCGCGGGGCCCGCGGGACCGTTTCGCCTTCTCTTGCCAGTCTAGCGCATACAGAGAACGCTGTAATTGTCGGACGAGGTTGCACCGGAACCTGCGGGAACCAGGACAGTGGTGGTGTTCGAAGATGTTCCATCGATTTTATCAGGGCGCTCGGCAAACACGAGCGCTGTATGTACTGAAAAGTGAATCAGACGCGATAGACCCGCGTTTGCGATGCGAAAGTTGCGTAAATACGGCTCGAGTTCAGGTGGCGCATTCGAGATTTTTATTCCTCTCTC
>NW_027589154.1:0-5477 GCF_028453695.1 Augochlora pura
GGACGAAGTGACCTTGATGAAGCCATCAACAATCTCTTTGTCACAACCCCTGAGGATGACCTCCCCCTCGACCTAACCCCCGACGTCGGTTTTGCGGGATCCAACGAGGGCGAAGAGGCCACCTTCAATAGTGAGAAGATACGCGCGGCCGTCCAAAAGGTCCAAAAGAAGGCGACCGGCCCTGACGGAATCACGGCTGCTGTCGTATGGGCTTTGGGGGGGTGGGCAGCGGACCACCTGGCCCATGTATTCAATAGGTGCCTCGGGCTGGGATACTTCCCCCGAGCATGGAAGAAGGGTCGCTTAGTCCTTATACCTAAGAAGCCAGGCCCCGATGGGAAGCAGACATGGCGCCCACTGTGCATCCTGTCTAACCTAGCGAAGGTCTTCGAGTACAGTATTAAGGCCGAACTGACGACTCGAGTTACTTTTGCTGAAAATCAGTATGGTTTCGTCAAGGGCAGGTGCACAGTGGACGCCATGAGAGACCTCCTCAAGTTCTGGGACGGTGCAAAGAGACGTAGACACCATTGCGTCATGGTGTCCTTGGATGTCAAGAACGCCTTCAACGCCGTCAGGTGGAGGAGAATTATGTCAGCAATGCAAGAACGTGGAGTCCCCAGTAAGCTGATTGGTCTAATCCGTAATTACCTGACGGACCGTTATGTAATTACCAGCTGTGAGGGTGAGACCAGGGCCATCCAAGTGTTCGCAGGCGTCCCTCAGGGATCTGTATTAGGCCCGATGCTTTGGAACGTTCAATATGACGGTTTGCTTAAGACACCCCTACAAAGAAATTGCGCCATCTTAGGGTTCGCAGATGACGTGGCGATACTGACGAGTGCCCCTTCTGCGGATAAGGTCGTCAAATTAACCACCGAGACCTTGGGAACAATTAGCGATTGGTACGCTCGAAATGAGCTGGAATTGGCGACTCAAAAAACGGTAATGCTCCACCTAACGGGGCAAAAGTATACGGCCGTTGAGGAAATCCCCCTCGGGGGTGAAATACTGTCAGCCAGTAGGCAAGTTAAATACCTGGGCCTTCTTATTGAAGGTAATCGCAGGTTTAAGGCACACCTGGAGGAGGCGTGCGGTAAAGCAATGAAAATGGCAGGAGTCCTAGCCAGGATCCTCCCTAACACAAGGGGGTGTGGCTTCGAGGCTCGACTACTCTATTATAGAGTAGTCGAGTCTCTTATAATGTACGCCTCCCCAGTATGGGCATCTGCGACCAATACGGGGATTAACAGCAAACGCCTCAATAGGACCCAGAAGATGATCCTGACGCGCCTAACTAGAGCATACAGGACTGTATCCTTGGATGCTTTGTGCGTCCTTGCTGGCGTTCTCCCATTGGAGATTCTTGCTGACGAGCGAATGAGAATCTTTGATAAGACCAGGAATCTCGATAAATACGATGACGCCCAGGCGGCCAGAATCAAGGTCATAAAATCCGAAGAGCGGAAGGACTCCTTAAAGAGGTGGCAAGATAAATGGGACGCGGCGAAGCACGGGAGGTATACCCACAATTGGATACCCAACGTAGAAGAATGGCTAGGGTGGGGTCCGTGCACCCTGGACTTCAGGACCACCCAGTTCCTGACAGGACATGGGTGTTACGGAGAATACCTAGAAAAAATGGGCAACACAGACACCCCCAAGTGCACTAGCTGCGGGGCTGCCATTGACACCGTGGACCACACAATCCTGGAGTGTCCGGCTTTTAGGGCAGAACGGGATAAATTAGAGATGCAAATAGGGCCCTTCAGCATGGACCTCATTAAAAAGGGCTATAGGGACAGTATTAAACGCAACGCGATACAGAGGTTTTTTAATGAAATAATGAGGGAGAAGGAAAAGAAGAGGAATGACGAAGAGGTCCGGCCCAGAAGGGGTCGGACGAGGTGATGTGGGTCTAAAAACCACATGGAATCCAGCCGCCCCCTGATGAAATGCCTAACGGCGATACCAAGGGGGTTGTTCCCAGATACACTGTATCAGGGGACGCAGGGCTGAAGGGAGGTTCAGGGTTTAGTGGGTATACCGGCATTGCACCCTTAGCTGGGGAGCCCCACACTACCCTGCTCGCATTGCACCCAGCGAATCGCATTGCACCCCGCGAGACGCATTGCACCACGCGAGTACAGGGTGTGCGTAAAAGCATTCCCCCCTCCACTGGAAAAAAAATGTCAGGTTATGTCAGGAGAGCCCCGCAAGATGGCCGCCGGTGCGGACGTGCTTCTGAGTCGCTCCGCGTTTCAATCTTCGTTCCGTAGGGAAAAACATACAAGTAAATTGTGAAAAGTGCATCAGCTGAACAATGAACCGAAAGTGAACGTGCGCGATAAGTGCAGAGACTGGAGAGTGCTTCCAAGAGTTTTAAACAGACTTTAAAAGACAGCTGATTCGGACCTCGTGGCGGCGCCATTACATGTGTCGGGAAAATCGATCAGTGTGCTCGCCCCATGGAGCAAATCGATCTTGGAAGCGGATCAAGGAAAAGTGCTGCTCGCGACGCGTATCCTGATGCAACAACAGTGCTGGTGGACGCTTATATTAAAAGATATAACGGAGCAAAGTCTGAAGACGACCGGGAGTGCCGACGACCACGTGGCGACCACGTGGCGACCGCGGACGTTTTCCGGCAAATACGTGACAGTTGATGGCTTTTCAACAAATTTACGCGCCTACGAACTGTTTAGTGAAGTGATAGTGTCTTGTGCGCCGCAGTGATAGTGCAATAGAACAGGATTATTAGTCTAATTTCTTAAATTCTCCTCGTAACGGCCGGCCGTTACGGCCGCGATCGATAGATCGATCGCGGACCACGTGGCGGCCGTGACCTTTTGCATCATTTTTCAATATATAGATCACTCTTTTCAATCTAAACCTTTATTATACTTCTACTTAGATATCTATAGTTAAAATAGTGCCCAGTGTACCACAGAATTAGCTAAAATTCACATGATTTGCCTTTTCTAAAATTTTGATAATATATCGAAGCGGGCGGCCATGACGGCTGCGATCGATGGATCGATCGTTGACCGCGTGGCGGCCGTGGTGTTTTTGCAAATTTTCAGCTCTCTGATTATTATCTCCCTTTTCTATTCTTTCTCATACTTCTATTTAAACGTCCATAGTTACAATAGTGCCCGGTGATCCACGGAATCAGTGACAATAAACAGGATTCAACCAGTCTAAATTTTGATAATATATCGAAACGGCCGGCCATGACGGTTGCGATCGATCGATCGATCGTCGGCCGCGTGGCGGCCGTTGACGTTTTGCTAAAACTGTAAATTTTGGCCTACCATCTACACCCTAATACACTTCAGAGTATATTTTGAACATTGTAGAATTCTGTGATTCGCAGGGCTAGAGGGAAACAGTCCAGTTTTGAATTTTAAAATATTAAATAATACATCGATGCGGCCGGCCGCGACGGCTGCGATCGATTGATCGATCGTTGACCGCGTGACGGCCGCGATGTTTTTGCAACCCTTTTCAATTTATTGATTATTATTTTCCACTTTTAATCCATCTCATACTTCTTCTTAACCGTCTACAGTACAATAGTGCCCAGTGAACCACAGAATTAGTGATAACAATCAGGTTTTAACACTTCTAAATTTCGACAATATATCGAAACGGCCGGCCATGATGGGTGCGATCGATAGATCGATCGACGGCCGCGTGGTCGCCGTTGACGTTTTGCCAGATTTATAAATTTTGGCCTACCATATACTCCTAAATACACTTCTCAGTTTTTATTTTTGAACTTAGTAGGATTCCGTGTTTCACAGGGATAGGGGAAAATTGTCCGGTTTTTCAAGTTTAAAATAAAATAGTAAGAGTACATCGATACGGCCGGCCATGACGGTTGCGATCGATTGGTCGATCGCGTGCCGCGTGACGGCCGCTAACTCCTGGAAAAATTTAAAACACTTTGTTGATTCTTTTTCACCGTCATACTTCCCATAGACTTTTAGAGACAAAGGAACATTCTGTGGGCCACGGGGGTTAGGCGGAAATAAATAGATAAGATTAAAATCCCATGTCATTAACAATAAAACGATCCGGCCGGCCGTGAGGGTCGCGATCGATCGGTCGATCGCGAACCACGTGGCGGCCGTTGACGTTTTCACAATATTTACAGTATGCAGTTGGCTTCTCCACCCACTCATCATACCCCCTTTTCTCCACTTCAAGTTAAATAATCATAATATAATATCCTGTGCGCCACAACGACGGTGTAATTAGACTGGAATAGGAATGCTGAACAGTTAAAGAAGTATTGAAATGACCGGCCGAGACTGAGACTGAAACTCTTGTGATCGACCCACCGATTCGAGAAGTGAAGTTAGATATAGTGAAAACCAGTGCGAATAGTGCAACGTGCCCCGACTACGTGGAGCTGTCAAAAGAAGACCCGGAGGTACGAGCGAGACGAAAACCACCACGTAGAGGGGTTACGAGGGTGAGTCGCACGCTAATTTTCACATATAACAACGAACATTGTGACACTAACTCTCGCGAAGGACTTTGTGAATTCGGTGGACAGTTAAACCGCGAGATTAACGGGCCGGTAAAAATAAACAAATACGACCGAGGACAGACGAGCAAATACTTGCGTTAGATTTGTGATATCCGGGTGATTTAGCCGCCCGCCGATAATGTATCGACCGATGGGGAGCATCGACAGTCGAGAAGTTATCGGCCGACGCTAATATAGCCAAGTGGCGACACCCTACGACAATAAGTTATCGATCGTCGGTAGTGTAGAACGTAGATATAATAGCGACCTCCGTCAAGCGACCAACCGTCTGTAAAGAAGTTCGAAAAGATAGAGAACTGCGTAAAGTTCCGACCGTCGGCTAGGTAGACTAAGGGTAACAGCGACCGTAGATAAGTTACCGACCGTCGGTAAGATAGACCGAGGGCATCAGCGGGCGCTGATAAGTAACCGACAGTCGGTAATGTAGACCGAAGATAACATCGATCACCGATAAACAACCAACAGTCGGTAATGTAGACCGAGGACGACATCCATCATCGGTAGGCTACCTACAGTCGGTAAGGTAGACTGAGGACACCAGCGGCCATCGAGGAGTTACCTACAGTCGGTAATGTAAACCGAAGATAACATCGATCATCGATAAGTTACCGTCAGTCGGTAACGTTGACAGAGGACCACACCGATCATCGATATGTTACCAACAGTCGGTAAGGTAGATCGAGGGTATCATCGATCATCGATAAGTTATCGACAACCATTAAATAAATAGGAAGTAAGAAGATAACGGGGGCCGCCGATAAATTACCGACCGTCGTCGGCGAAGAGGAATAAGGATAACGCAAACAGCCGTTTTAAGCTACTTACGTTTAAGCAACCGAACGTCGATAAGGAAGTTCGAGGACATCAACGAACGCCGGGAAGTTACCAACCGCCGGTAAGGTACCGACCAGCGGTAAGG
>NW_027589155.1:0-1050 GCF_028453695.1 Augochlora pura
GAATTAACCAGCACGCAACACGAGAATCGCGAGGGCTACGCCCCCTGAGTCCCGTCGCGCGTCTCGCTCCCCATGGTCGCCTAAATGCTACACATACATACGTATAAAGCAACAGGCACACGCGCCTGAGGTGTTTCGTGCCGAAGGTGGCAACCACGGGGAGCGAGACGCGCGACGGGACTCACGATCCTCGTGTTGCGTGCTGGTTAATTCCGAACCCTGGTTTAAGGGGATGTTCTGGCTCGGAAGTTTTTTAGAAGTCCTGTGGGACTCTTCTTAGAACAAAATAAACAACTTCCATTAGTTTTGCATACGTTTACTAGTAGTACTCGAGGCCATTTACCTTAATTTACGTCCTTTTAACCCGTTGCACTATAATAACGAGTCAGACTCGTGATAAAGATTCCACGTAATTTCTACTAAATATGGACATTATTAATTTTTTCTAAATCGCAATCAAATTGAATTTTTCTAATATAAAAATCTAGAAACAAAAGCGAATGAAGACAATAAAACAAACAAATATTGTCTGGTCCTGTTATTGAAAATATTAAGGCCAAATAAGTGTCAATCAATACAGCGCGAAAGGAATCGTAGTGCAAGGGGTTAAGCAGCAAAAGTGAAAGTGTCTTCATGATAGACATGATTTCGATTTTTTTTTTATTAGTTGGACATAATTAATATGGCACTTTGGACTACACATCTCACTATTGATCAAAATGGTTTGCTTTTCTAGTTTTTTCTTTCTTGTGTGGCATATATGTGCCCATAATTATGAAAGTGGTCTAAGTCAAAATTTTAAAAAAAATGAGTTTATCAGTTATTTTACACCACATTATTGTAAACTAAATTTATTCAATGTAATTTTTACGACATCGTCAAAAATGAATCCGTAGATGGTGGTTGTAATTTCAACATTATATGAAATTCATTCAGTATTAATTATGAAAGTGGTCTAAGTCAAAAATTTAAGGAAATTATATAAACATAACTTGGTCCTTTCTACCGAATGACCATGGTTTTGGGTTGATAGAAATGAAAATAAAAAAA
>NW_027589156.1:0-1050 GCF_028453695.1 Augochlora pura
GGTTTGCTTTTTGGGTGTAGGGGCTTGAGAGAACCTAGGGGTTGGGGGTGGAGTGACAGGGGTGGTCTGGGAGGTGGAGATTTGCTTCTTCTTCAGGTATCTGAGGAGGGAGGGGCACTGCGAGTAGTTTGCAGTGTGATCGCCTTTGCAATTTGCACAGGCAGCCGGGGTGTCCCTGGTTTTGGTACATTCCCGGGTGAGGTGGGTGCCTGCGCATTTTACGCATTTGGGGGTGAGGTTGCAGTTGTTGGCTGAGTGGCCGAAGGCTTGGCACCGGAAGCATTGTGTGTGAGTTTTTTGGGATAGATATTTTTCCCAGTATATCCTGGTATAGAACAGAAAGCCTATCTTATTAATTGAGTTGAAAGAGGTCCCATTTGGGAAAGTAATTTTATAAAGGGGGAATTTATTTGAGTTGGGATTTTTGTAATTTAGAGGAAAGCAGGTTAGTGGTGTAAGTCCGTGAGTTTTTAGTTCGCTAATTATTTCGGCGGGGTCTATGGCAGGGAGGCCTTTGAGGACTGCGGCGAGGATTTTCTCTGAGTTGGGGGTGTAGGTATGAAACTGCCTGTTTCCTTCTCGCAGTTTGCTCTGAAAATCTTTGTAAGCGGTTAGAGAGGGGAGGTTTATTTTGACCTTGTTGCCTAGATATTTGAGGAAGAAGTTGTCTCCATACTGATTATGGAGGTTTTTAGCTAGGGAAGTCAGGTCACCATTGAAGTTGGTGACGTAGATGGGCGGCGGCTTGGCGTGTGTTGATGTGTTGGTAGGATTCCCACCAGGATGAGAGGGGGGTGGAGTTTGGTTTGGTTTGGGTGTATTTGTACTTGCGGTTGTGTTGCTGGGTTCCGTGGCTTCAGCAAAGGCTGCGAGGATTTCGAACCTGTTTTGGACAGGAACGTTTGGTGCGCTCATGGTTACGTCCTCGGGGGTGTAGGCTGCGAAGGCCGGATGAGTGAGTGATGATTCGGCGGCTACATGCCTCCGCACTGCTGGAGGTGAGTCTTCAAGAATGGCTGGGCGCTTCCTCGCCAGCACTTGTAGGCGGTT
>NW_027589157.1:0-1050 GCF_028453695.1 Augochlora pura
TTTACTTGGGAATTGGATTCGATCTGTTGTCACTCTGATTCCGATCGGGTCGACTGGGATAATAATAGGTGCAACCAATTTTCCAGAATAATCGTGACGCCTTTCGAGGTGTAAGGTAGTTGCAACAGGTGCTTAATATTCAATTGAAAATATGT
Organism: Augochlora pura; assembly: GCF_028453695.1. Taxonomy (NCBI): domain Eukaryota; kingdom Metazoa; phylum Arthropoda; class Insecta; order Hymenoptera; family Halictidae; genus Augochlora; species Augochlora pura. Next base: position 156 of record NW_027589157.1, read on the forward strand.
ACTCTTTTAACCCACTGACTCGAGATATCTTTATTTCTATGGAAAGTGACAGTGAAAGAAACTTAAATTCAACGTCGCATGTCTTGTCAATAAAAAAGGACTGCCATATGGGGGCTTGAAGAGTTCCCATGGGCTTTTTATGAGCGTCCATGGTCGCTCTTCATGGAAGGTAAACGTCGGTAACTCATCTTCCACGATAAAAAACAGAAGGCGATCGCCAAATACGTTCTAGGATGTTCAAATTATGTCTTGGAATTTTTTTGTCGCGACAGAATCGCTAGGTTTTTAGTGAGAAGTTTTTGAAAAATTTTGGTGGCTTTTTCTTGGTATTTTCCTGGCATTTTCCTAGAATTTTCCTGAAATTTTCTTGTCATTTTCCACATTTTCTTAGAATTTTCCTGATATTTTCTTTTCGTTTTCCACATTTTCCTAGAATTTTCTTGATATTTTCCTGGAATTTTCTTGTCATTTTCCACATTTTCTTAGAATTTTCCTGACATTTCCCCATTTTCTTAGAATTTTCCTGACATTTTCCTAGAATTTTCCTGGCATTTCCCCATTTTCCTAAAATTTTCCTGATATTTTCCTAGAATTTTCCTGGAATTTTCCTAGAATTTCCCTGATACTTTCCTGATATTTTCCATGGTCCTCCTCCCCACCAAAGGGTTTAAAAAAATTCGTAGACCAAGGATCTGGCGGCCAGAAGGACCAATATGTTAATTAATATATGAAATGACCCCCCGCAATTAATTTCACTTGGAGCGGCGATAAATTCGACGGAATCGACGACAAGCAGCCGATCTCAATTAAACTGTAAAAAAGCGTGTCGTCGTCCAGTTCCGCCGTGACGGCAAATATTTTCGCTGACGACGGAGACGGGGATAATGCGCGGGCC
>NW_027589158.1:0-1050 GCF_028453695.1 Augochlora pura
ATTCAGCTAGAAAAGCTAGGAAAGCTGATGATGAAAAGGAGATTCGCGCGTGATCGATCGCGCAGGAAATGTTTAATTAATCGCCCATTGTTCTTCTATAAGTGACGCGAGAAAATATTATTCATCCTCCGCGGAGATGATCGCGGGAATTGGAGGAGTTATTAGGGACCCTTGCCGGACTATCTATGGGGTCCTAGAACGTCGTTGTTCTATGGAGTCCTAGGACATCGCTGTTCTATGAAGTCCTAGAATCCCATCGCTGTTCTATGGAGTCGAGAAGCGGCAGAAGGATATCTCCACTCGCGAGCTATTATCTCTTGATTTCAATTAAGAGCGCCTCTTTCGGCGCGACGGTTATGTAGGAAAGGGGCGGTGTCGAGCGAAGAGTCGTCGCGATTCGATTGCGGATTTTCTTCGTTTATGGCTAAATTGTTGTACGGTCGAACAATGATTTATTTTGTGATCAGTGAAATTATTGGGAATATTTTTCGAAAGACATAATTCCTGTTTTGGAATGGCCGGACTTAGATGTCATTGAGAATTGTTGGGGATTGTTATCAAGTGCTGTCTACGCAGGTGGACAATTTGAAAGTTTCAATGACTTAAAAATTAATATTAAAGAGACAGATTCTGCCTTTCTGCCTCTATGTCTTTCTCACTCTATTTCTTCTCGTCGTCGCCGCCGTCTTCCTCTCAAACGATACTTTGCCCACTCCGAGCTTCGTCCCCGTTTCCTCACCTTCGCCGTCTCCCCTCTCTCCCCCCTTCGTTTGTTTTCTTATTCACTTCTCTCCCGTCCCTATGGCACGCCGTTTATTTTCTCTTCTCGTTCGCGCTTTCCTCGACCCGCCGTCTTCTTTTTTTTCGAACCTCTTCCGCTTTGTTTTCTCAGCTTTCTCTCTCCCTCTCTCTCTCTCTCTCTCTCTTTCTTTCTCTTTCTCTTTATTTGGTTTAGTCGCCTTATTTCCGCGGCGAATCTGTGTCCCGTCTTATATTGGCTGCGTGCTTTCGCGAGACAATGTTTGCGAACGGGGGGGGGGGGGGGGGGGG
>NW_027589159.1:0-1050 GCF_028453695.1 Augochlora pura
GGATAACGAAGGATTTTAACAACAAAGCAACTAGAACTTCCGCTTCATTCTTAAGTTTCACGTTTCTTGTTCTTAGTTTCGTCGAATTTCCTGAGATGTTGCAAAGATAGTGCGTTACCAAGGTTTCTCACCTTATACACGGTGTTAAGATTCGTTGACGTCCAGATGTTTAATTACAGCCTTGCGATCGTATCTGCTATGAATCATTTGTTACTACGAACATTGTTGGGGTTTCCCTAACGCTGGATTTAGCTACTTTCAGAGTCAACAATGATTTTTCCCATTTTTTGCGTAACATTGAACAGTTCTCAGGAAACTATTAGATTGGTGCATATGAAATGTCGGATTTTTAAGCGAGTACATAAATCTGCATATCTTTTTTCAAAAGCTATTAATCAAAATGTGACCCATTTGTTTCAATACACTTTTCTCAACGCGAGTTTAATTCATAAATGTCTGTCTTCAAGAAATTCTGATTTTTCGGATCAATAAACTGTAGTATGGAATTTTTCAGACTGTCTCCATTTACATACCGTTTAGCCCACAAAAACTACGCATACGTCGTATAAAACAATTGCAAAATTAAATGAAGTAAAATATAAAATTTTATAAAATATAGATCTTTCGCCAAGCGACTTTCGCTATTTTAAACAATTTAGGACAGTTTTTACGGGCTAAATAGTATATGGTATTCATACAGGATAAATAGTATATAGTATTCATATGCACCGACCTAATAAAATGCACTTTATCGCATAAGATAGAAATACTATAAGCCAGAAGATTTATTTCGACTTATAGCGCTCGACGGGCGAGCGTCGCTGTGGCCGACGGGTATTGGAGCGCGCAGTATTTTGGGCGGATATATCCGCCAGCGGTCCGCTAAGGGTCTCTAACGTCTGAGAGGTAGAGGGGATGTTACGAAAATGCGGTGAAATGCAAGCGCTGAGCTGCTCAACATGCTTCGCGCGGTTTGTAATGGAACAGCCACGCGCCGAGGGCGAACCTACTGGCAACATAGGAGAGCTGACGTCAGAGAAGAAAAACTCA
>NW_027589160.1:0-1050 GCF_028453695.1 Augochlora pura
TAAATCGGCCGGTGACAAGTGCGGGATAGAAAAGTGCAATAAATTAAATTATTCACACCTAACGAAGTTTTATTATCCTCGGCACGACACATTACATATGGTTTGATGAAATCTTGTTCTTAGCTAAGAACGCAATACTGAAATATAAAGAAACAAAAGATGATCACGCATAGTTACTATTGGAAATGGGTGTTTAAATACAATTAAACTAAGATGTAGTTTTAAATAAAAGAAACTTTATTTTACGGTGCGTGAGGAAGCTCTTTTCTATGCAGATGCTTTTCCATGACTGACCGTGGTCTTTCCGGAATCCCGAAAAGAAAACTCGGGTCCCCTCGTAATTTGAAACTGTTATGCTTGTGCCTCACAAGGCCAAGCACTTATACGAGGTGTATATTTTCCTATCTTAATTTCCATCGCTTCTAAGAACATTGATTTGTTTTTGTCCATGCACAAATATCGTATTGTGGGCAATACGTAATATTCCAATACGCCCCCTCAAAAATAAGTCGACTGTTCTTTAATAAAAATAAGCTATATTGAAACATATTATATTGCACTCTTCTATATGTGCATATGTATTATTAAATCAAGATAGGATACTAAATCTATTATTTTAAAATTCTGATAAAAGAGATTCCTTTCTTGCCGTTTCCTAGGAGATTACAAATGGTCCAACATTTGTTGCCAAGGATTAGGAAAACCCAGAAAACCTAATCAGACCATATCAAAATACTTCTAACATAAAAACTATAATACGCTTAATCATTAGCTTAAGTATAACTTGTACTAACTTTTTTTTTCTTTTTTTTTTTTAATATTGACGTATTTACATTTTAATTATTCTAAATTCATTTTCCTTCTAAATTCTATGAATTTAGGTCCTGGCAATGGCTTTGTCATGGTATCCGCTATTTGTTGATCTGTAGGAATGAATTTTAGTTTAATAACATTTTTCTCCACTTGTTCCCTGGAGAAATGATATTTAATATCTATATGTTTTGATTTCTTGTGATTACCCGGATTATTCGCTATATTTATACAACCAGT
>NW_027589161.1:0-1050 GCF_028453695.1 Augochlora pura
ATTCAGCTAGAAAAGCTAGGAAAGCTGATGATGAAAAGGAGATTCGCAAGTGATCGATCGCGCAGGAAATGTTTAATTAATCGCCCATTGTTCTTCTAGAAGTGACGCGGGAAAATATTATTCATCCTCCGCGGAGATGATCGCGGGAATTGGAGGTGTTATTAGGGACCCTTGCCGGACTATCTATGGGGTCCTAGAACGTCGTTGTTCTATGGAGTCCTAGGACATCGCTGTTCTATGAAGTCCTAGAATCCCATCGCTGTTCTATGGAGTCGAGAAGCGGCAGAAGGATATCTCCACTCGCGAGCTATTATCTCTTGATTTCAATTAAGAGCGCCTCTTTCGGCGCGACGATTATGCAGGAAAGGGGTGGTGTCGAGCGAAGAGTCGTCGCGATTCGATTGCGGATTTTCATCGTTTATGGCTAAATTGTTATACGGTCGAATAACGATTTATTTTGTGATTAGTGAAATTATTGAGAATATTTTTCGAAAGACATAATTCCTGTTTTGGAATGGCCGGACTTAGATGTCATTGAGAATTGTTGGGGATTATTATCAAGTGCTGTCTACGCGGAAGGTGGACAATTTGAAAGTTTCAATGACTTAAAAATGAAAATTAAAGAGACAGATTCTGTCTTACTGCCTCTATGTCTTTCTCACTCTATTTCTTCTCGTCGTCGCCGCCGTCTTCCTCTCAAACGATACTTTGCCCACTCCGAGCTTCGTCCCCGTTTCCTCACCTTCGCCGTCGCCCCTCTCTCCCCCTTCGTTTGTTTTCTTATTCACTTCTCTCCCGTCCCTATGGCACGCCGTTTATTTTCTCTTCTCGTTCGCGCTTTCCTCGACCCACCGTCTTCTTTTTTTTCGAACCTCTTCCGCTTTGTTTTCTCAGCTTTCTCCCTCTCTCTCTCTCTTTCTTTCTCTTTCTCTCTCTTTCTCTTTATTTGGTTTAGTCGCCTTATTTCCGCGGCGAATCTGTGTCCCGTCTTATATTGGCTGCGTGCTTTCGCGAGACAATGTTTGCGAACGGGGGGGGGGGGGGGGGGGG
>NW_027589162.1:0-1049 GCF_028453695.1 Augochlora pura
GATGTTTTCTAATTGCTATGCTATGCTATGCAATATTGTGCTCTTTGCTTGGCTATGCTATGCTATGCTGTGCTATGCTTTGCTATGTTTTACTATGATATGCTTGGCTATGCTATGCTATGCTATGCTATGCTATGCTATGCTATGCTATGCTATGCTATGCTATGCTATGCTCTATACTGTGCTTTACTATGCTATATTTGGCTATGCTATGCTATGCTATGCTATGCTATGCTCTATACTGTGCTTTACTATGCTATGTTTGGCTATGCTATGCTTTGCTATGCAATATTGTGCTCTACGCTATGCTTTACTATGCTATGCTATGCTATGCAATATTGTGCTCTATGCTATGCTTTACTATGCTATGCTTGGCTAAGCTATGCTATGCAATATTGTGCTATTTGCTTGGCTACCCTTTGCTATGCTATGCTATGCAATATCGTGCTCTTTGCTATGCTATGCTGTGCTGTGCTATGCTTTGCTATATTTTACTATGATATGCTTGGCTATGCTATGCTATGCTTTGCTATGCTATTATATTATATTCTCTGCCGATTATAGTCAGCACCCATAAGGAAAGGGTTGACCGCATCCTCCATCGTCCAGTTGTTTTTCCCTGCGATTTTTCGAAGTAAACCCATGAAGCGATCGGAGCAGCCGGTTAGGAACGAGACGCGAACAATAATTATTTCGAGCACAGCGTTCAATTACCGATCAGGGCGCAGCCGCTCGTCCAACTGGGAGCATCGCCGGGCTCTATCATCTTTCCCCGATAGCAATCAGCCACCTTTGTCCCGTGATACGTTCCTATTCAGCCGGCTAGCAACCCGGGGACGACTTTAATTCGCGACGACGCGCGGATTATTGGAACGCAGATGTTCGCCGTGGGAAACGAGGAGTATCCGGGGCCTCGGGGACGAGGAGGGGGCGGAGGTGGAGGACTATAGAATTACCCGGCTTCCGGGACGCTTCGGCTGTTATGGCTTTTAAAGTACTTGGACCCAGTTCACTGTCTCTCGAAATCTTTAAACTTCGGGGGATCGTAC
>NW_027589163.1:0-1049 GCF_028453695.1 Augochlora pura
CTAAGATCAAAGTGTATTATAGTAGGCTAAATAAGTTTTGTGAGTGAAATTCCAAATCAACATTTTATACAGTCCACACCTATAGCGTCTTACTTCGTCGCTAATACCGATCGACGCCGTGACGCCCCAACATTTGGTCCTTCGAGCCGGATCAACGGCTCACATATTTAGTTCTTGGATTTTCTCAAGCTGGTATTTAGCCTTTGATTTCAACTGGTGATCCTTATTGGAGGATTCCACCAAGCACGTCACACACCTACGCCCTTTGGATATTTTGGAGACCACGAAGCTCCCGTTCGTCCAACATCGTCGACGGAACAGTGGGTTCATCAACACTGGAGAATTTGGAACACGAAGCTGCCGTTTGGACGCAACCTTCGACGGAACAGTGGCACCAAAGCGCTCCAAAGAATACAACTCTCGCAAGGTCAAGAATTCTACAATCAAGCCACCCACGCTGACGTTGCAACTTAAGGAATCTCAAATCGTCGTTGAGATTTCATCAAGCACGTCACACACCTACGTCGTTTGGAGACCACGAAGCTGCCGTTCGGACGTCATCGTCGACGGAACAGTGGTTTCATCAACACTGGAGAATTTGGAACACGAAACTGTCGCCTGGACGCATCCCCGCCGGAACAGTGATACCCCAAGGCTCTCTTCTACGAAATCTCTTATCATCATTGAGTGAGTAAACGAATCATCTTCCATTCTCAATTTCCTTCCTGTCATATTCTATTTCCATTAAAATGGCAACTGAAGGTAGTGAACCACAACTTTTGAAAAATTTGCAAAGGAAGCGTGGTTCCACAAGTAACGCGTTTAGGAACGTCCCTTGAATCTACAGAAAATTTAACGCTCAATTCACTTGAAACCCTTACCACTAGGCTAGATCAGCTTATTAGTGCCTATGAAGACACGCAATTTGATATAGAAGGCGAGGATTTGTCCTCAAATCATGACGCGGAGAGAGGCGCCTTTGAACAGCACCATTTTGCTATCATGAATAAAATAAATTTACACAAAAATTCATTGACAAGTACACAAAG
>NW_027589164.1:0-1049 GCF_028453695.1 Augochlora pura
ATACAATTTATGGCAATTCTTATCGCATCGGCGCGTCTACCAGCGCAATATTACAATATTACATGCCTCGTTTAGCAATTTTAAACAATCATATTCACGAAACGAATCCAACGATCTGGAACACAAAATCGTGGCCTTCACAAGCACGCTGACAACGAACGCGTTTAAATACAATAATAACGAACGCATTCAAAGCTGTTCGCTCTGGGGACGTAACGGGTTGAAAAAAGAAGGCGCCGGCAGGTTATGCGAGTGGCCGGCGTCTATCGATTGGTCGCTGGCAACTTGTTGGCCGGCCCGGCGATTTCTGGAGCCCTGACTCGCCCCACGAAAGCCGAAACCAGCACCGTGTTCCTCCACGTGGCAGCTCGAGAGGGTTCGAGGGGTCGCGCTCGCCGAGCAAACATAACTTCTTTATCCGAATAGGAAGTTCCGGTGGGGCGGCCACGGCACGAGGATGATATTAAAAGAAACCCCCGGCACCGTGGCACCCGCGGAATATCAAGATACCGAACTTCTACCCCCGGCTGATTGGGAGGGGCGTAACGATCGTCGGACGATAAAGGTAAATTTCGATGGGTCGGGTCGTACGGGGAACGAGGGCACGTCGATTCCGTCCCTGGGGGTGGTAGGGCGGCTTTAAGGGCGACGGTCGATCGACCGGGGAGATAAAGGAAGGCTTACGAAAGAGAAGTGGCCGAGGCAGACCACGGACAGGGACACGACATTACCGGGCTGCTCGTAAAGCCGAGGCCAACTCAAACACTTGTGGCTCGGCCGAGTGGTCGCAACTCGCATTAATGAGACACCCTTCGCGTCGCGGCGCGTCGCCTCGGCCCGCCATGTGCCGGCGGACGCGCCAAAGCGATAAGAACTCCCATAAAGTGTTTCCAAAGAGTACCAGAGATTGAAAAAAATAAATTATGGTAGTGGTAGTAGATTCAACATTTCGTTCGCAACAGAGCATGATCTTTTCCGTTTTTGTTCATTATTAACCCGTTTAAGAGACGGATATACAACGTTTGCAGTTTTGTTTCGGTTATGTAAAA
>NW_027589165.1:0-5472 GCF_028453695.1 Augochlora pura
CACTAGAGTACAACTGTGGAATCTGACCAACAGACCACACGTTCAATCTTAATGTCCAGGAAACGTTTTGCGTGTACTATTAACTCGGCTAACAGCATCGCCCCGTATAATTCCAATACGGGTATGGAGAGTGTTTTAATCGGAGCTACCCGAGATCGTGCCATCAGTAGCGACGAAACAACGTTTGCATTTACTGTGGTGACTCGAAGGTATACTACGGCCGCATATGCCGCGGTCGACGCATCACAGAATCCGTGCAATGTCACGGATGCTGCGTCTGCTCCGTATTGAACCCATCTGGGGATTTTTAATTCGTTTAGTCGGCTCCAATCCTTGCAAAACGTGTTCCACGTTCGCATGGTGGAATCCGAGACAACGTCATCCCAATTTAGGTTTTCTATCCACTGTGATTGCATCAAAATCTTTGCCCGTATCACGATTGGAGAAAGCCAACCGAGCGGGTCGTAGATTTTGGCAATTTCCGAGAGCAACCTTCGCTTGGTCATCGACGTGGACGAAGGCTGGAACCTCTGGAGATTGAGATAGAAATAATCTCCGGACGGTATCCAGCGCAGTCCGAGCACCTTTAGTTCGGATTCATCGAACAAGGTAAGATCGACCGCATGAGAGTGGACGCTCTCCGGGATGTTACGCAGGAGATCCGGGGCATTTCCTGCCCACTTGCGTAAAACAAATCCTCCGCCTTTTAAGAGGTCACATACTTGTTTCCGTATGTTCTCCAACAAAGGTTTATTTGGAGCGCCCATGAAGACGTCGTCAACATAAACGTCTTTCTCGAGGATAGGGGCGGCTAGCGGATACCGTTCACCATCCCTATTTTTCAACTCGAGAAGCGTTCGCATTGACAAGTATGGTGCACACGCCGTACCGTATGTCACGGTATTCAACTCGGAAGCTTCCAGCTGTTCGGTCTCTGACGAGCGCCATACTATGCATTTGTGACGCATCCGGCCAACATACCCTTTGTACCATCAGTCATACTTCGGCCACACCATGACGCACCCCGCCAACGCATCGAACATCACAACAAAATGGCAAATATTTTCGCCACTCCAAAGAACAAGATAGTCAAGCCAAAACACCGCGTCATCCCCGGTCCCACCAGACCTTAACCTTATGGAAGGGCCAACCTGGAAAAACATATATATACCTTGACTTCAAAAATAAAGACAGTATTCATTTTCATCTCAAGCGAGTCGTTACTCTGTCCGACCCCTGATCCAACTTCGTACGGGTTAGCCATAAGTCGCGCCTAAGGAAAAGTAATATTACGAAGTACGACACAATTGTTCTAATCTGCGGATAGACCAATTGTCCGTACGGTTACTATCCTCGATATAGTATTTTGTTTAAACAATAAGACTATACTATAGTCTCTCCCTCACTACGGTTAGGGCGAGTCAGTTGGACCATATCCTATTTGTTCGGTTCGCAGTCCCGTGACACATTGCAGGTGACGATCCTCAGGGGCTACGAGAATTTGTCTAAACATCTTCTCGATACCACCCACCAACACGTATTCGTACAGCCGCCATCTGGTTAACACAGAGGTTATGTCGGTCTGTAGTTTTGGACCTACGTGTAGGATGTCGTTCAGGGAACGTCCGCCCGCTGTTCTGCACGATGTATTGAACACAGCTCTTAATTTTGTTGTTGTGCTCTCTGCACGAAGCACTGCTCTGTGCGGAATGTAAAGTCTAGATTTTTCAATCGACTTGAGTCTGGTCATGTGACCGAGAGACTCATATTCCGTGAGGAATCCACGGTATTCCTGCACCAGAGCTGAGTTTACGTCCAACTTTTTCCTTAGCCTGGAAAGTGCTGACAACGCTATATGAAGGGATTCCCCTAGCGCTTCGTCCGGCCTCTGAATTTTCAGAGGCAACCGGACTGTAAACCGCCCAGACGCATCTCGTGCGACTGTTTTGGCATAGAATCCTTCGCACTCCTTCTCAGCTTCAGTGAGAACTGAGGCCGAGGGAATTTCTTCCACTTCCCAAAATCTACTGTAGGGATTATTTTGGAAGTAAATCCCACGAGACTCCGTGATAATAATAATACGACAACTAAAGACACCTTCGTTTAACAATAACAAGTACAACAGTTTATTATCAATGTCCCACGACTTACAACAAGAATAATAACGACAACGCAACAACTTTGACAACAACAACGACTTAACAACAACAACGACTTCTTCACGCCACGGTTCTCCTTCGAATGCCCCGATCTTTTCCGCTCGTTCTTTTGCCCTTCCTAGCCTTTATCAAATTATCCTACTCTCTCTCTCTCTCTCTCTCTCTCTCTTGCATCCATACTCTTTCGCTCTGCCTCACTCGCTATCTCATTCTTACTCATTCTCTCTCTTCCTTTTTATTTCCCTCCCGCTCACTCACACTCTGTCTTTCGGGCACGCAGGACTTCGAGGAACCTAAGCAATAAACTCAGCCCACTCGAAGTCGTCCAAACACGCTGTCGCCATCTGTCCCATTCATTACCATTTTATGACACCGACCATGCATACCCGGAAAAACCCTACACTACGTATCGCTTTATTCAGCGATTCGAGGACGCATGAATGCAGTGCTCGAGATTTGGGATGGGCTTGACACGGGACTCTTGTCGGACCGGAAAGGATCCAGCCGAATATGGTCTCTTGTGCCAGTGGATCTGTTCCGCCCAATCGCAGTACTCCTTTTTTGTTCACTTCCGCATACAGCTCTGCGCCTAACAACACCTCTATCCGGTGGTCAGGGTCGGGGTCTGCCAATTTCAATCCCAGAAGCTCATCGTAATTCTCGAGAGCTGTTATGGTTGGCGGTACGTAACCCGTAATTTTTGGGAGAACGTAAGCGCTCGCAATCATAACCGGCGAGTCGCCGTCTCGTATTCCAAGATCCATTTTAACGCTGTACGCGATTTTTTGATTACGTCCTTCCCCTATGCCGACAAGAGTGGCAGGGGATTTCATCCTGGTCAGTCGTAGATCTTGCACTAGACTGGCAGCGATGAAGGACGTTTCGGACCCTTGATCTAAGAGTGCACGCGCGATTCGCGACGTGCCTCGTCCGAAAACTCGCACATTTGCCGTTGCGAGAACTACGTCTTTCCGAACTTTATTGTCGGTCGCGCTCGAGTGTGCAGACACTTTTGCACCAGACGTAATGTATATCCGCGCACACACGATTGTCTCGAAGATACGCGGTTCCCGGTGATTCTTTCGAATGACAAGGATGACAAAATTGGTTGATGTGAATGTAACAAAACTGTTTATTATAATAACACTTAATAACAAAAATCGAAATTATAAACGACGTTGATTCTACGAATATTATTAGTTGATTACGATGCAGCGAATAACTAACAGATGAGAGTGATGGTTAGGCTAATGAATTTCGTGTGAAGTGTATGTTTGTACTGTCTGTTCGTCAAATTGATCATCGCCGAGGTAACCTCAGAGTGGGTGTGTATTAAAATATGGAACAAGCGGATTCGTAGATAACAGTATTTCGGAAAAAGTAAGGGAAACGGTCGTCTTGAATTGATTGGTTCAAAGAAAAGCGTATAGTGAAGGAAAGTGACCACCCCGAACTCATCGTCACCCGCAGGTAGTGCTCGTACCCTCGGGTGAGGCTCGCGAAGGATCCGCGTGTCCCAGTGACGGACCGTGGCAGACAATGCATCATAAAAGGGCCTTGTGCGTTCGACAAAATACTCTAGTGCGGGTCTTGGCAAAATATTAAAAGCTGATGGCCACATGTGGGGTTTATTGAAGAAAATGACAAACAATAGATTAAGCACCGGTCTTTTAGAGACATTACCGGTCAGGAATGCGGTGAGAATATTTAAAAATTATACTATGCACGTGTTTTTATGACGGCAGTTACTGCTATAAGAATAATTTCGCCCTGCAACGGAACAGGATGTTAAAATGGCAATGACGGCTGTAAACTAGTTCCGTTCTGTAACGGAACACGTAAACAGTCAAGATTGAGGATGGTTCCCGTCCTTCTTGACTGGTCCCTTTTCCGGAGCAGAGCTTTTTCCGTTCTGGCTTCCGGGAGGGCTTTTCTTTTTCGTTCCTGTCCACCGACTTTTCGCGGGGACTGGCTCCGGCCGTGTTGGAGACCTTGAGTCTTGGAACGAGCGGTGCAGGAGCGTATGATGCGCTCCGTTGCACCTGTCACACTGTATCTGAGTCTTACACTCATGATACGTGTGCGTCGCATTTAAGCAGCGTGTGCAACCGCCTCTGTCTTTAATCCCTTTGTACCTTTGCTCGGGTGTCCACCGAAGAAAGGTCGGGCATTCAACCAGAGTGTGCGATTTTGCACATAGCTTGCACTTCTGCTTATTTTCGAGTGTTGGCTCGACTGCGACGTTGTGCGAATTGACTCGAGTGGACGGCTTTCGCGTCACTCGGTCATCGCTGGTCGCATTTACCATGACCAGCGATTTTGCTCGGTCGTCGACGAACTCCATTAGTTTCTTGAGCGACGGAAACTGACATCGGTTACCTCTAGTCCGTTTCCACTCAAGTTTCAAGTCTCTGTCGAGTTTATCGACGATAAATTGAACAATGAATGAGGAGTCTTGCGGAAATCCCAACGCGTCCAAAGCAGCTATCATTTGCTTTGCGTGTACGGTGACCTGCTGGATACTAGCGAGGTCACCATCATGGATCGGCTTCAGCTTCAATATCTGCCGGAGAAGATCAGCTACGATTAAGCATTCGAGCCCGAATGTTTCCTTCAGGGCTTCCCATGCTATGCTAAAATTCTTCCCGTCGATCGGCAGATGGGAGATTGCTGTTCGCGCTTCTCCCTCCAAGCATATGTGGAGGTACCTCAGACGTTGCACGTCTGTTAGGCCCTTATGCTCCGCAATTGCCGACGTGGACAGGTTCTCGAAGAGAACCCACTCGCGAGGGTTTCCCGTGAATGCCGGCAATTGCTGCCTTGGCAACTCTATGGGGATTGTCTGGTTCCCGTCCGTTTTAACCACGGATGGGTCCGAATTCCCTCTTTCGGAACCAGACAGTTCCCCTTCGAACTTGGAAATCTCTGTGCAGAGGTAACCTCTGGCATCCAAGTACATTTCCTCTAGTTCGTAAAATCGGTCAGGAGCGAAGAACTCGAGCTCCTCCCGTTTTGACGCGGGGATCGCTCTCTTCAGCTTATTATAGCCGGCGAGCGCATCTACCCATATTGAGGTCACGTGATCTAAACGATCTTTAAGAAGTGGGCAAGTATAACTCGCCCTTCCCTTCTTCCTCAAGCGGGTAATACATCCCGTTATGCGACTGAATTGTTGCTCGAATTGGGCAATTTCCTCAATCGTGTTCAACGCGAGAGGAGTTTGCTTTACAGTCGATTGAGCCATCTCGGTTTTATTTCGTAAGTATTGTGACGCATCCGGCCAACATACCCTTTGTACCATCAGTCATACTTC
>NW_027589166.1:0-621 GCF_028453695.1 Augochlora pura
ATATCCGCGGATATAAGAGAGATAGAAAAGGATCCAAGGACATTTAAGTGTGTATAAGTGAGATCAACATAATATCCCAGAATAAAAGAGATAGCAGAGGATACATGGGAATTTATCTTTATATAAGTGATACGAAACATAATATCCACGGATATAAGAGAGATAGAAGAGGATACAAGGGCATTTAAGTGGATATAAGTAAGATAAAACATAATATCCAAGGATATAAGAGAGATAGAAGAGGATACAAGGGCATTTAAGTATATAAGTGAGAACCAACGAAATATGCATTGATGAAAGAGAGCTAGAAGAAGATACAGGGGAACTTACGTGTATATAAATAAGATAAAATATAATATCCAAGGATATAAGGGCGATAGAAGAGGATACAAGGGCATTTAAGTGTGTATAAGTGAGAAACAACGTAATATGCATGGGTGAAAGAGAGCTAGAAGAGGATACAGGGGAATTTAAGTGTATGTAAGTGAGATACAACATAATATCCACGGATATAAGAGAGATAGAAGAGGATACAAGGGAATTTAAGTGTATATTAGTAAGATAAAACATAATATCCAGGGATATAATGGACATAGAAGAGGATACAAGGACATTTAAGTG
>NW_027589166.1:721-1049 GCF_028453695.1 Augochlora pura
CATAATATCCCAGAATAAAAGAGATAGAGGGGGATACAAGGGAATTTGTCTGTATATAAGTGATTCGAAACATAATATCCACGGATGTAAGAGAGATTGAAGAGGATACAAGGGCATTTAAGTGGATATAAGTAAGATAAAACATAATATCCAAGGATATAAGAGAGATAGAAGAGGATACAAGGGCATTTAAGTATATAAGTGAGAAACAACGAAATATGCATTGATGAAAGAGAGCTAGAAGAGGATACAGGGGAATTTACGTGTATATAAATAAGATAAAATATAATATCCTTGGATATTATATTTTATCTTATTTATATACACG
>NW_027589167.1:0-1049 GCF_028453695.1 Augochlora pura
GCTGAACGGAAAGTCTAGCGGAATCGGCGCCGCACTCAACGTGTTAAGAGCCCTTCTCCTTCCTAGAGTTGGGATAAACCCGGCCATCCCTTCCAATGTGCCCGAGGCACGTTGTCTGTGGTGGGAATGACTGGGCGGGCTGCGTGCACTCGCGGGTGGACGGGTGTTTGCAATGCGCGGAAATCCCAGTTAGCCAGGATTGCTGATGCCGATACCTGACGGCCGATTCCCTTTTCCCTTAACCTTGGGACTTTATGGCAGGACTTCTTGGACCTGGGAGACTAAATGATGGCATAACCTCCATCATCATGAAATCTATTTAATTTTATGTGACACATGTTGGCTGCAGACCAGTCCGCTAAACAAACTGTAATAACCCTAAACGAATTGTTGAAAAACTCACAGAGGGTCGGCCTTACCATAAAGTCATTTTTAAACCTCTTGCCTTAACACTTTTCCTTTGCGACCAATTTATTAACCCTTTGCACTCGAGTGGCGTCTCTGAGTGTCCTCAATAAAAATTGTTATATTATTTTAAAAATAATTTTGACATTATTAAAGACCTTTTATTTACAAGCGTAACAGTTTTTTGAGTTACAAGACACAATCTCTTATAATAACTCAATAAATTGTACTAAGTCATATAAAATATAATACAACTGGTCAAAATAGCTATTATGCATCTATGCTTAAAATGGCTTCGAGTGCAAAAGGTTAAATTGTATGTGTTTAAAAAAGAGGGGGTCGGTGGGTGTAAGTCACCGCTCTTTTCTAATCGGTCTGGATTTGAGGGATGTGGATTAGAATAAGGTCAAATTAATTTGTACAGTATCTAAAGTTCTTATCATTCAAAGGTTAGTACAAACAGACACAGTGAAGGTGGGCGCCGTGGTGTCTATGTCCTCGCACGCCTATAACAAACAAAATACGTATGTTCAACGTTGCTGGACAACGGCTATCGCATTTGTTCCCTTGTTTCTACGGCGGTTTAGTGGAAGGCGGTTGTTGATGCTCGTGGTTGATTTTAATAAATCGTTCGAGCTTTTGAG
>NW_027589168.1:0-1049 GCF_028453695.1 Augochlora pura
AGGAGAGAGAGAGAGAGAGAGAGAGAGAGAGAGAGAGAGAGAGAGAGAGAGACTACGGTCTATGTAAACGTGAACGATTGCGCAACCAAACCGTGGCACCGCGATCGAAAAATCGCAGACATCCCGTTATCTCGTTGCATACCAAAATTTCCGCCGAGTGTTTTTCCTTGTAGATAACTAAACGGCGAATAGATCGGCGCGCATCCGTGCAGGAAAGTTCTCGTCTGGTTGTCCGAGGCGATGATGCTGCGCGCGGATAACCGTACGCGCGTTTCGAGCAGCGATAATAAATCAGATGGTAAAACGAGCCCACCGGTTCGCAATTAAATCCGTCCCGATATCGAGTATCAAAGGTACAAATCTTCCGTTTAATCGGTCGCCGGCACGCGAACATTATTACGCTCATTAAAAACAAATTGGAGCTCGGTAGGCGTACGTTTTCAATTCCCGGCGGATCGGCGGTAACTTACAGCGATAATAAACTTCTCTCATCGGCGCGGCTGTTACACGACCGAACAGACACGTAACTGTCAATAAAGTAGTAAAGCATAATCATTATACGGTTTACCGTCACGGTAACCGTCAGCCGACGCAGTCCCGGAAAAATAAGACGCGAGGCGCTGCGTCGAAGTGCTCGTTTTTTGGGGATAAAAACCCATCGACTTCCGTTCTTTCTCCGATACGGTCACGCAATAAAGTAAAGCTTTTTATTTGCATCGAAAGCAATCTCAATTTGTCACTCGGCTAAATATAATCATATGTTGAAGTATATAAAACGGTAGTCGTAAACAAGTCATTGATTTATCGCGGATTTCGAGTAGTCGAGCTTTTGTAACTTTAAAAATCACCGCTTATCGCGAATGAAACTTATGTAACACTTACTATCTCCTGGTTATGATAATATAAAAATTCTAGGATTCTTATTCCTTTTATCTGTGAACTTTATTTAGAGAATAAAGCTTACTTTATCCGAAATAAAAAATGTGAAATCGGTCGTTTAAACAGAGTTGCTAGGTTTATTGTTAAAAATGCTATAAAGTAAAAACTCC
>NW_027589169.1:0-1049 GCF_028453695.1 Augochlora pura
AGTCACGACTCCCGGTCGAAAACACTTCGAATCGGCGACCTCGGCAACAACAAACGATAATAGAGTCGACATCAATATCGGAACGTTAGACAAAAAACAAAGCAAATTTTAACGGTCTTCGTAAAATTTGCCTAATAACCAGGTATGCTACGAGACACATCGTACGTTTTGTCGAGTGCCATCGTTTTCGTACAACGAAAGGAAAGAGGTCAACCAGAGGCTTTCTTCTGGAAGCAGACAAGATCCGAGCTTTCGGTAAGATTAAGAGTTCGAATGTGTATTACATTCGCGCGTTTTCAATCGAAAAGCGACTCTAGTTGTGCTGTGCTTTCTCCAGCACAATTAGAGAGATAGAGCCTACACTCTCCGCTCGACCTGCACTATTTCTGTGTTCGAGCTGTGAGTTTGTAGCGCATTTACAGAGCATTCAGGTGATACGCGAATATTCCGAGTTCGGCGCGTCCTGTACTGTCACAGTGCACGTGTTGAACGATCGGGTCGCAACAATCTTTCCCTGACTCGCTAGACAGTCGAGTTCGATTTGAGCAACTGTCTTGCATTTCTGTTTGTAGTATACGGCGTATGGCGAGGACCTACGATTGATTGGCCTCGCTGAACGGTTTCTCTTGGGTGGATCTCACCGAGGGTCCATACCGGGTTATGAGAGCGTTACGCTCCATGCCCACGCTAGACAAGCTGTAGGAGGTGCATGCTCTGCACTTGTCTAGTGGTCGAGCTCCGGCGGGTATTAAACTTCGCTCAACGGGATCGTTTGGGGTAGGCATGGATGCTGCAGATCCTAGTAGCCCCCCTCTCCCCGTTGCTCCTCGAGACCCGTGCATCACGGAATAGGAGTGAGAGTTTCGATTAGAGATGCTTAATGCCGTGTCACTCGTGGGACAGATCTGCTAGAGATTTACGATCGCCAGTGGACGAGTGCCGAGCAGAAGTGCATCTCCCTAGCCAGGACTGTCCGCAAATTCGATGGACGATTCCGAATCTGCGTAGAGCGGCCGTTTGTCGATAGTCGGAATAATCGACGGGACATC
>NW_027589170.1:0-1049 GCF_028453695.1 Augochlora pura
AATTTGCATTTGGTGTTAAGCATAAATGTACACGAATTGCTCGATTTTATTTACTGAAACAGCAATGTGTTCCATATTCCTTACAATCTCCTTGTTAAATACTTTTGAAAATAGGCCATTGGAGAATGGGGTGCTTTTAGGTCATTAGGCCAATCTCCTTTCCATGGGCGACAGCAACAATTATTATTCATCTGTGATAGTGGTTGTCAAACAATTTTTTGTGGTCCTGCATCTTCCTCATTTGACGAGGATTGAGTACTAAATTCGCCGTCGCTATCAATGAAATTTATCCGTCGTCTGGGAAATACCCCATCTTCATCGGACTCAGAATCTAATAAAGAATCATAGGATCTATTACCGCTAATGCTTCTAATTCTAATTCCTCGGTTATTTCTATTGCATTTTGTATTCATCTTTGGGTGTATGATGTATAAATCTGAAAACGGGAGAATGCGCAAGCTTTATCCTAAATGTACCGAAATCTGCCACAATAACCAACTATAACCTCAAAGTTACAAAACTGTATCATCAAAAACAGTAAGAAATTGAAAATTGAAATGCAAACAAATATGTTGTTATTGATATACTAACCCAGAGTTATTATGTCCACTATGTTTAGTTTGGTAATCACTGACAAAAGCACAAATAATATCAATTGGATCAAATGGTTTCGCGTAGTTTTACTGCCGACAGTTTACACAGCATTTATTTTGTTATTTCAGGTTGATGAGCCTAGTCATGAATACTAGGTTGTGTTGGCAACGTCATAGAGTTAAGATTTATGCGCCAGCTCATGAAAAAAGCTATAATTATTTTTTAAAATGTCGATAAATTGAAATGTAACCTGAAAATTAACACAGGCCCATAGAAGGTTAACCCTTTGACTACTATTGGCGTCCGGCACATGTTGGCTTCCTGGTACTGTAGGCGCCAATAGGCGTCCAGATCAAATTTCGCCTGTTTCGCCCGTTTATTATTAAATTTCATTATTAAATATTATAAAAAAAAAACTTAAAATTAATATTCACTTCAAGTAATATTGATCTAAT
>NW_027589171.1:0-1049 GCF_028453695.1 Augochlora pura
AGCCTTAAAAAGCTTAAAGTGAGTCTTTGAGCAAACGGGCCGTACGAACCCCCCGCATTTCTCAGTGCGTCAAAACCGAGAGCACGGGACCTAGGTACCGCGAATACACAGTTACACTTGTAACAGCTTTCTTTGTAATATATTTTGTTAATTTTTATTTAACCTAGAGTTAAATTCATTTCAAATCCAAATTCCTTTTTCGTCCAGTAGCTAGTATTAAATCCACCACGGTGTACCTTTGCCGCTCGAGGTACATCAACTTAAAGAAGTTACGAGGCTAAAATATTCCTTATTTCCTAACCCTTATTCCGGCTCGTAGCACCCGTCGGTGAAATAAACGGCGGCTCATCTACGAGCTAATCCTTATAGTAATTCGTAGCACCCGTCGGTGAAATAAACGGCGGCCCATCTGCGGGTTACTCTCAATCCCCTACTCGTAGCACCCGTCGGTGAAATAAACGGCGGCTCATCTACGAGTAGTTCCTAACCTTTGAATCGTAGCACCCATCGGTGAAATAAACGGCGGCTCATCTACGATTCAATAACTACACAAATCCTACTAACAAACGAATCCTCGGTCACCCGCAACTGCCTTTAGCCCTCGGCTCGTAACAAAACAAATAAATGAAGCGATCGCGAGAGGGAATAAAAAGGAAGAGCGTTAAGCAGTCAGCGTCCAGCCTCGAATCGTTAACCCTTTCGGTATGAGTGCCGGATATATCCGGCGTCCGCGCGACGACCGCTGTGGACCAGCGCCGGTTATATCCGGCACACTGCGACGACCGGTATAAATAACAGAATTTTATATAAATAAATCTTAATATTTTATATAAATACCTCTGAATATCTCTTAAGTTACAAGCAACACTTTTGTTTAAAAATGTCGTTTTATTAAGCACAGTTTTTATTTAACGCTTAGGAAATATCTTCTTATAAAGGAGGACTGGTCGTGTGCGGCGGCAATTTTTGGCGCAGGGCCTCGTACAACGAGAGTGTCACGGTGGACAGAGTGCTCGTACCGAAAGGGTTAAACGTCGTTTGTGCTGTTA
>NW_027589172.1:0-474 GCF_028453695.1 Augochlora pura
ATCGGTATTCTTCTTGATATATGATTTAGGCTTGATTATGTATGAAAACGACATTTCAGCTGGTGACATGACTGTTTCAGCAGGTGTTACGTTGACATTCAATGAAAACTAGTACTTTACACCAGAATATACAATACATGATGTTGGTTATTACATTGAATCAGAGAAATCTCAGCATACATCCATATTCTTATCGAAATATGATTAAGGCTTGTTTCTGTATGAAAACGACATTTCAGCTGGCGACATGACTGATCCTGCAGGTGTTACGTTGAATTTCAAAGAAAACAAGTACTTTGCACCAGAATATACAACACATGATGTTGGTTATTACATTGCAGCAGAGAAATCACATCATTCATCGGTCTTCTTCTCGAAATATGATTTAGGCTTGATAATGTATGACAACGACATTTCAGCTCGTGATATGACTGTGTCTGCAGGTGTTACGTTGAATTTCAAAGAAAACAAGTA
>NW_027589172.1:574-1049 GCF_028453695.1 Augochlora pura
AGGCGTTACGTTGTAATTGAATGAAAAGAGGGAATATGCACCAGAAATACAATACATAATGTTGATTATTACATTGCAGCAAAGAAATCTCAACATTTATCGGTATTCTTCTCGATATATGATTTTGGCTTGATTATGTATGAAAACGACATTTCAGCTGGTGACATGACTGTTTCTGCAGGTGTTACGTTGAATTTCAATAAAAACAATACATTGCACCAGAATATGCAATATATGATGCTGGTTATTACATTGCAGCAAAGAAATCTCAACATTTATCGGTATTCTTCTCGATATATGATTTAGGCTTGAATATGTATGAAAACGACATTTCAGCTGGTAACATGAATGTTTCTGCAGGCGTTACGTTGTAATTGAATGAAAAGAGGGAATATGCACCAGAAAACGCAGTACATGATGTTGGTTAGAACATTGCAGCAAAGTAATGTCAACATTTATCGGTATTCTTCATGAT
>NW_027589173.1:0-1048 GCF_028453695.1 Augochlora pura
GAATATGAAATTCAGTATAAGAAGGGTTGTCTAAATTCGAATGCAGATGCATTAAGTAGAAATCCCGTATTAGTAACCACAGTAGATAGAATTCCATGGTTAAAAAACATCGTCTTTATGGATCATAAACCAGAGAATAGTATTTATATAGATTTTAGCTTAGGAGACCGGGAAATAACTAGATATATGTTGGAAGATAAACTTATAGAAATACAGGAAATAGCTTTTAGTAATTCAGAACTAACTAAACATTTCGAGCAACTTTGTGATTATATGATTGCCCACAATGTGCAGGATAATTTTGCTTTTGATCTTGATAATCTATTGAATATATCTAGCTTATCAGAAAAGGAATTAAAATCATTATTGAAAAATATCTTCAGAGGGGCAGATCAAACCATTATTTTAATATCTAGACCATTAAAAACTCCTGAAACTGAAAATGAAAAACAGCAAATAATATCTAATTCCCACGGGTCATTATCATCTGGACACATTGGCATAAAAGCCACAGTAGATAAGATATTAGAAAATTATGTATGGAAAGGCATATATCTAGATGTAACTAATTTTGTCAATTCTTGCGAAAGTTGCCAAAGAGCAAAGATAGTTCGCCATCCTACGCGAATGCCTTTAACTGTAACAGATACTCCAAAACGATTTAATGAGAAAATAGCTTTAGATATAGTAGGTCCCTTGGCTGAAAGTCTAAAGGGCAACAACTATATTCTAACAATTCAAGATCAATTAAGCAAATATATAGAAGCAGTGCCGCTGAGCGATCAGAGGGCAGAAACAGTAGCGACAGAATTAACCAACACGTGGTTATTAAGATACGGTTTTCCAAAAACTATTCTAACTGATAGAGGGAGTAATTTTACTAGCAGAACTTTACAGGAATTAACAAAACTTTTTAAAATCGACTTAATACATACCACAGCATTTAGACCAGAATCAAATGGTTCGTTAGAAAGGGCACATGCCGTGATTAAAGATTTCCTAAAGACTTATGTTTTATTAGATGATACATGTGAAACTTGGGATGACT
>NW_027589174.1:0-823 GCF_028453695.1 Augochlora pura
CAGCTATTTCTAGCCCAATTCACATATTTGAGGACTTTTTGTACGCGCATGGTGATCCTTAACAACTAGACAATCGTTAAAATTAAATACAATGCGGTTGAAAAAAATAAATCGCAATTGAAATTTTCGGCCGTTCTAGTCAAAGATAGTTATCCTTGGCAGCGTCGCGCGCGCTATACCTTTAACTCAACTACTTGGCGCGAGACGCTACCGCGTCTCATGATATTTTATATTTCGGGTCTACGATGTTCTCGGACCGTTGGCATGCTGGCCCGCGTTGCCCCTCGCACCACCTGTCCAGCCGCACTGCGTTGCCGTTCGAACGGTCAATGCGTTTCATTTGTTTAAGCATCGAAGCTGTATCGATTTTCTCCTAAGACGAGTCTGGTACGAACGATCAAAGCGAGCGGTCGCATCCACCAAAGCGTGAAGTATTGTACTCCCGATCCATCAGTAATACATTAACACATTTAAAACATAACATAAATTGCGATGCGAGGACTACGGTATCGACGCGTGGGTGGTATCTCCACCCTTCCGGGGTTGTAAGGCCCGGATTGAACCGTTGGAGGACGCGTGATGCCGGTGTCGCCAATATAATACCCACCAAATTAATATTGGGTAACGGATTCAAATGGTAGAGCAGTGGTTGCGTGTACTATGTTGTTGTTTCCTCGACTGCTGGAGGTAGAATTATGTCTCGACTGCTGGAGGTTGTGTATATCTCGACCGTTGGAGATTGTGTACGAACGAATGTGGAACTCGACTGCTGGAGGTTGTGTAGATCTCGACCGTTGGAGATTGTGTGATGTCGACTGGTTGT
>NW_027589174.1:923-1048 GCF_028453695.1 Augochlora pura
GCGTTTCTGCCTTTTTGGGGGTTCCGCGAGAACTTGGAATTCGGTATCTAAGAAAGGCACTGATTGGGTTTTACCTATTGCTGCATAGTACCAATCAGTGCCTCCGTTGACTTGGTGACACCCTC
>NW_027589175.1:0-11290 GCF_028453695.1 Augochlora pura
TTGCAGGTGAGAGCACTAAGGCCAGCATACGGTGGCAGGATGAACGCGACCTTAGTAGCGACAACAGATTTGGCTAAGCTCCATTAGCTAATCTGATAGGGCTTTGGGATGAAGCAAGAAGGCGCAGACAACATTGTGTGGTGGTGGCGTTGGACGTCCGCAACGCCTTTAACACCATACAATGGGGAAATATCATGAGGGCACTAAACGAGCGGAATATCCCCCCGGGGTTGCTGAGGTTGGTTGGCGACTACCTCGACGACCGCATCGTGGTAGTCAATAACGAAGGAAACAGCAAGGAGGTCAGGGTCTACGCAGGCGTACCCCAGGGCTCCGTATTGGGACCGTTCCTATGGAACGTCCAATACGACGGGCTGATAAACACCACGCTGCCGAACAACTGCCGCCTACTGGGGTTCGCCGACGATGTGGCTCTGGTGGTGAACGCCGAAACTGCGCGGAGGGTCTCGGAGCTGGCAGGGGAAGCTCTAGCGACAATCCAGGGATGGTACGCGCGCAACAGCCTGGGGCTGGCGCCGACCAAAACAGAGATGCTCCATTTAACAAGCAAGAAGGCCACCGGGGATTTTGAGGTGGTACTGGGCGACTTGAGACTGACTGCGGGACAGTCTCTCAAATACTTGGGACTGCGCCTGGAGGGAAACCGGAGGATCAAGGCCCACACAGAGATTACGTGCTGCAAAGCGGCAAAGATGGCAGGAGGACTGGCCAGGATACTCCCTAACGCCAGGGGGTGTGCGTATGAAACCCGGCTCCTCTACTACAGGCTAGTGGAATCTATTGTCCTGTATGCTTCCCCCGTGTGGGCACCAGCGGCAAACACGGGAAGGAATAAGATAAATCTAAACAGGGTACAAAAGATGGCGCTATCGCGACTGGCCAGGGCGTACCGCACGGTGCCGCTGGACGCACTGTGCGTCCTCACGGGTATGCTCCCGCTGGATATCGTCGCCGACGAGAGGAGGAGGATTTACCAACGTTCCTCAACGCTGACGACCGGAAATTCCGCCAGAGCGACGATGACCACATTCATCAGGACACAAGAACAGAAGGCCTCTGTCATCAAATGGCAGAAGAGATGGGACGAGGCAAGGCACGGGCGCTCGACACATTTTTGGATACCCAGAATAGAGGACTGGATAGAGTGGGGTCCCCCTACCCTGGACTTCCGGACCACCCAGGTACTCATCGGTCACGGGTGCTTTGGAGAATACCTGGCCAGGATGGGCAAAACGGAGTCAGCAGCGTGTACCACCTGTGGAGCAACAACTGATGACGTGGAGCATGCGGTGCTGGTGTGTCCTGCTCACGAGGAGGAGAGAAGGCACCTGCAAGAGGAAATCGGCCCACTTAGCCTAGAACATCTGAGAGAAGGGTACAAGGACCCGGATCGACGTCCCGGGATACAAGACTTCTTCAACACCATAATGAAGAAGAAGGAGCGCAGAAGAAACGAGGTCTGCACTAGAAGAGGACGTAGGTGAAGTGAAGTGAAGTGGAGCTAAGATCCACAAGGAGTCCAGCCCCCCCATTGACGAAATGCCTGATAGGCGATACCAAAGGGTTGTCGTGGTGTACTTGTACACAATCAACCGACGCATGGCTGAAGGGAGGTTAGGTGTTTAGTGGGAATACCGGTCTTACACCTCCAACCGGGGAGCCCCACACTGCCCTGCTCGCATTGCACATCGCGATTACAGGGTGTGCGTAACAGCATTCCCCATTCCCTCCACTGGAAAAAAAATGGTGCTGCTATGCGACGCATACAGCAGATCGAGAATATTGCCGACTATCTGCAGTTGGAAGAGATACATTACAGGTCCGATCCAACAGTCGTCGCTGGGGACTTGCAGTTCACTAGGAGAAATAGTCGCCACAAGTGTGTACATCTGACTGCCACGGTATTGACTAGAACGAGAGCGCAAAAGTTGGCAGATGGGTTGGACATTTCCGGAACCAGATACGAAATAAGAGACAATATTAAGTTGGAGTCATGCGAGAGAGAAGAGGCAACTAACAGTGAATGGTTGGTAATTCCATCTGGCACCATAGACACCAGACTTGATGGTTATGCCAAGGGGTTTAAGGTCCCTATGAATATCATAAACAAGGGCCGAGTAATTTTCTTTTTATCTACTCGCAATGATTGCGAAAAAATGGTAACCTATGCTGCCAGAAACTGCGGATCAGAGCGCCAATATATCGCAATACACGGAGGGACATCCTTCAATATTAGTGAAATGGCCTCGGATTGTTGGTGCTTTTGCACTGACATCGTGGGTCAGGCTGTAACTGTGCCGGGATGTAGAGTGGTTGTCGACTTGATGGAGGAGATAAAACCAAACACCGTTTTATTGGCATCTGACGCAGGATTGATCTACGGGCACCTTCTGACTCGCAGGAGAATAGGCGAATCTACATCAAAGCAACGCAGGGGGCACACCGACAGAACTAACATATGGTGGTACGTAACGCCTAGAGGCATTGGCCCTCTATTGGACTATCCGATGGACAAACGAACAGCGGCTATCGCGTTGCTTCAGCTTGAGGCTGAACGAAGACTTGATTGGAATACGATCGAGGAACATCACAACTCGTACGTGTCAAGAAGGAAATTAGGTGGCTGCTATCCAGTGAGTTACCAAAGTTGGAAGTCTGGAGGGGTATATTCGATCGTTTGGCGCAATATGGTAGAGTTGCCATGGCCGCGGGGAAGAGATCGATATCAACGAGCCTAAGTCGCAATCTCTACTTAATACGCGATGCTAACGGTGACATGCTTTATTTGTACTTAACCCCAGTCATCAGCGACGAGTTGATTTTGATGACTTCGACGCAGCATGACAGATCCAGGACGTCAGATCAACACAGCGAAATAGAGTGGTATAGTAGATACTTAGACTTCGCTTATAAATCGACTGACGAGGAGGCTCGGAAGTCTTAGTGACTTAAATATTCAAATCACAAGTTTCTTGGAAGAAACAAAGCTTGACAACGAGCTAAGTTTTGAATTATTTAATAGAATCATCGATAGACCATTGCTGGTGGGCGAAGAACACCATAGTTGCGCCGGCGCAATCGGAGGAGCAGTGGTTGCCTTGCGAGCTTCAGCGGTGCTGTTGGGATCGGTCTATCACTTTGCGGTCAGAAACGTATTTCGACACGTTTCTAGGGTTTACCCGTTTAGGAAAACTTACTGCGCCAGCCATTGCAAGTATCTGTCCGATCTTCATGGTGTTAGCATTGACGGCATGGACATATCATCTAGCTTTTCTGAAAGGGCTATGGCTGCGGCGACCAGGAGAAAGGAAAATTTAAGAATTGGATTCGTAGTACAGGGTTACCTGTGGGCGACACCCAGCATTCGATCGGTGTTCCCGCGTTGGGCGGGATCTATGAGGCTGCCAAAACTTTTCTCATGAGTAAGTGGGTCTTAGTGCCAGCCATGTACCACATTGGAGCTTTTCCATCACTGGCAACACTCATGGGGGCCACTTGGGTTGGGGCGACTTTCATTAAGCTTGAGAAGATCTTGGGTTGGTCCATAGCTGTTTGTTTATTAGCGATAATAAATGGAATGGTCATGTATTTCACAACCGTTCCCCTGGCTATTGTGTCACGTGTTGCTCAGATACTCGGATTCTTGATGCGGGGATTGACCAGTGGTAGCCCGTTGACTACGATGCCTTCGGAGTGCCCATAAAGAGCGGCGACCGAGCGTGCGATCTCGTCTTCGGGATGGTTGGAGGCGTGGGTGCTGCGTACTTAATTGAAAACCAGTTGCTTGTTGCAGCTCCGCTGCTGGCCCCTGCCAGTGGGATGTCTTCATTGGCGGTGTCGGCGCTGGGCGTGGGTGTCACCGTAGCGCTCTTTTTGGAGCGAGTGGTGATACCTTGGTATTGCTGAAGCAGATTTACATGCTGTTTACGAAGGTACAAGATGGCAACTTACCTTGGAGTGCATTGGGGGGATTACTTACGGCAGTGATGCAAACAATGACTTTAGATATTACAACAGGGATTCTGTGCACTATAATAGCAGTAGCCCTCCTAGCAATAAGAACCGGACTGAAAACCGTCTAATTCCAGGCAGGAATAGCGAGTAAAAGTGTTCGTCAACCAGATTGGACTAACGCTTATGTCGAGGACTACTTCGGATCGTTCGATAGTTTCGTGATGAACACCCTCTGTGTTGGAGCAGTGTTCGCGAATCCCAGTTCTATGGCTTCCATAGCTTTGGCTTGGATTGGCAATTGCGTGCGCAGAGGTGAGGTGTCTCGTAGAAGTTTCCACGACGCATTTGAGGCGTACCAATAGCGTTGGCCATCATCTCGGAGGGTCTCGTGTCTCTGAGCAGGTCTGATGGACATGAGCGTCACTCAGTGGACGTGTTTACATTGGCACTGAGTGTGCCCAGTTTCATTGCGGGCCTTTTTGGATGTATGTACTGGGCGAAAAATCCGACGGTTGTGCACGCGATAGGCGATGTTTGGAACAACCTCAAGAGTTTTGCAAGTTTCCTCTGGAAGTTTGCGAGGGACAGCATTGTGTCCGTGACGGGCTTCATTGGAAACGCCGTCGGTGATGGGATTGTGTCGCGTTTGGCCAGTAGTTTGCCGCCTTGGTGTAGACCGAGAGTTGAGAACTTTACAATGGACGAGCGGTTTTCTATGTCTAGGCCAGAGCCTTTAGAGATCAATAAGTGGTATTTGGAACGAGTCAAGACGGGGGGGGGGGGGGGGGGCTCAGCGTCATTGAGCGGTTGCATTATTCAAGATCAATCTGCAAATTCGATCATTATGGCAATATTCTGCCTCTGAATTACTTGAGGTTTGTCTGCGACGATAAGCAGGGACTGTCTATATGTCGGAAGTACACGTCTAACGTGCCTTTTGAATTCTTTTGCATCACTGCAGAAGATCTTAAAGTCATCGTGCAGTGTTTTGCTGTGAACATAGTTCTGGATGGTTGCGGAGTATCTCTTACTAGAGGTGATTGTAAAGTAAATATAGAATTATCATACAACGCGAACGTGGCGGTGCATATTGCGCACGTGTGAAAATCATTGCTAAATTTCAGCTTTCTGCTAATCAGCACACCATCTGGTGGAGGCAGCATCAATTATGTTTTGGCTTGCTCGACACTATTTTTGTGATGCTAGCTTGCTTGCACCCAACCATTAAGGCTGTCTCAGGCCCTTGGTTGGGCATGGGGTGAGGCCTGCTTGGCACCGAATGCTGATTGCCGCGATTATGGGAATGGTAAATAGAGCGGCGAATCTATTCGGATTAATTAGTAAAATAAGGGAAAATGATTTTAATCTAGGATTAATACCTGCTGAGTGGTGCGCCTGTCCCTCGGAGCTAACAACGGGCGAATGGGCGTTCTACCAGTGGTTGATCTGGTCTCATCATGAGAGCGGGACACTGATCGGATCAAGTGTAGAGTCACTACGAATCGACCAGCATCTACCCGCACGTATACTAGATTGTTGCGATTATAAATGGCGCAAAGTCAGTGGTACGCCCACAATGGACGATCAATTGAGCGATGCCCAAAAGTTTGTCGGTGGCAGCATCAGTTTGTGAAAACCATTTACAGTAAGCGATCAGTCCTTCAGAAAGACCGATGTAGGCTTCTTTTGCGAAATAGACCTGAATAAGGGGTTAGACGCTAGCAACCAATGGGTTCATGCTGCATGGTGGGCAGGGCTAAATTTTTACTACAGTATGAACGACACTGTGTATCTAAGTACAGTTGGTGGTTATTGCTCCTATAGTATTCTTGTTCTAGCGGATAGAGGAGAGAAATATCCGGCGATATTGTCGTTTTGCGAGGAGCATAAAGACGTCTGGCAGCCCACCCGCGGCGTGGGCCCAACCACCGGCCATTTGAGGCGCGGTGTTTCTAACTCTGACCCCCGCCTGGTCGCCGCCTTGTCGTGGTGCGGGGGCTTAAGTAACCACAATGATGCCTGAGGTGGGGGTTTCCCACTTGGACGCGGACCAATTGGACGTGTCTCGATTGGACGCGTTTCTTTCGGACGCCTGGCCGAATGGACGCTTTGCTTTTGAACGCCGGGCCAATTGGACGCGTTCCTTTTGGACTCCGTGTCGATTGGACTCGTTCCTTTTGGACGTCTGGCCGCTTAGACGCCGTCCAATTTGTATTCGAGCTAATTGGCGGCATATGCTTTAAAATCATTGATTTTGGGAGAGTGCAGATGTTGGTATTGTTCGTCGATTCAAATCCCCATAGTATGTGATTAACAATATGGTCGAACGTATTAAATTTGGTAGTGAATTTGATATATATGTGGAGTTTTATTATTATGAAGGTCAGTAAATCGTTTATATCGTTTGACAGGTGTAGGTTAGAATTGAGGAATATTTGCAGGGACGTTATTAAGGCACCTGAGGAATATTCATCCATGTATTGCATAAAATGGGATAAAAAATTCAATAATATTGCCTACCGATGCATATTTACTAGTTAGTAATATTTCATTTGTAGTGGATAAGTGTTTGACCATGCGGCATGACACGGTGCATTGTATTCCCATTGCAAAGTAATATGTATCTATTTACAATAGTTGAAAAAGCATATATTAAGTATTATCAGGCAATAATTAAGTTGCAGCCAAAATTAGCATGATATAACGATACTAGAATCAAGAAATTTTGAGAGAACGTACAGACTTTCCACAACACTCAGAACTGGGAATATAGTTAACTCGACTCAAAACACTTCTGTTTCTTTCACAGCTCCTGAATAATTCTGTGTAAGGATGATAATTTAGATATGTATCTTCTGTCTATAAAGTATATATATTTTTGTGAGGAGTGAATACGATACTTTGTGATTGTTTAAATTTATCTTTTACATGTGTTGTACGAAGCAGATCTATTAGTTGGACTATTCTAATAATTTGAACGCGGTCAGATCCTGATTATTGCAAGAAAATGTGTTAACAGTGGGTAACACGTAACTTGTAATCTTGAAAACTATTACATTCTCAGACAAACAGCATTAATATTTTAATTGTATGAGTGACATATATGATCGTGCTTTATGCAATTTGTTTCAAAAAAGTAAGTCAGCGTATAATGTCACGGCAGCTTTTAGACTGATAATTGTAAATAGAGTTTGAATTTACCCAATCAGATGTACTTGCTTTGTTATAGATACATAATCCTTTTTCTGTTTTGCTTTTCAAATATACGTATAAGGACTAAAAAAAAAAATAAGGATTTTTCTTTAGGTGAATAAAGCTGTGTTTCACTAAAAATAGAGCATTTTATTTGTTAAACACTAATTGAATTACAAATTCTTTAACTTCTTTAAGTTTATAACTCTTTGACATCTCAACGACTTCTCGTCTTTCTTCATACATATAACTCATATCGCTATGCTTCTATCTAAGCACTTTCTATTGTTTTATGCGCTTTCTATCTTACCGACAATCTACGCGGCAATATTTAAATGGGTTTTGTAAACCTACCCCCCAAAAAAATTCGTTACCACGAATTTTTACTAAACTTAACGTTATCAATTTTTAACCTCTCTGTTATCGTCGTTGATGTTTTCTGATATTGGGATGAGCTTCATAATGTGAAAAATTTTTGTATCTTCTTTCTTGTGTCCTGTATTTACCTCGTAAATGGAGTTTGATAATTTTTCTTTTATTTCAAAGGGTCCCACTCTCAATTCGTCTAATTTTTTTCTGTTTAATCTATTTCCATTTTCTACGTATACTAGATCTCCAACGTTAAATTCCAATTTTTTTCTGTTTTTATCGAATAATTTCTTATTGTAGGGTTTTTCCGGGTATGCATGGTCGAGTGTCATAAAATGGTAATGAATGGGACGGATGGCGACAGCGTGTTTGGATGACTTCGAGTGGCCTGAGTTTATTGCTTAGGTTCCTCGAAGTCCTGCGTGCCCGAAAGACAGAGTGTGAGTGAGCGAGAGGGAAATAAAAAGGAAGAGAGAGAATGAGTAAGAATGAGATAGCGAGTGAGGCAGAGTGTAAGAGTATGAATGCAAGAGAGAGAGAGAGAGAGAGAGAGAGAGAGAGAGAGAGAGTAGGATAATTTGGAAAAGGCTAGGAAGGGCAAAAGAACGAGCGGAAAAGATCGGGGCATTCGAAGGAGAACCGTGGCGTGGAGAAGTCGTTGTTGTTGTCGTAGTTGTTGAAGTCGTTGTCGTTGTTAAGTGATTGTTGTTGTCGAAGTTGTTGCGTTGCCGTTGTTGTTGTCGTTGTTACTCTTGTTGTAAGTCGTGGGACGTTGTTAATAAACTGTTATACTTGTTATTGTTAAACGAAGGTGTCGTATTATTATTATCACGGAGTCACGTGGGGTTTACTTTCAAATTAATCCCTACAAATTGGGGGCTCAGCCGGGATCGCGTGTGTTCTGTCCGTGATAACATTAAGTGACTGTTAAGCGTGCGAGATGAATTCGTGTATATATAGTGCACTCAGTGTAGCCCAGTTAAAAGAGAAACTGAGGAAGCTGGGGTTAGTTTCCAGCGGCACTAAAACTGAGCTAGTGGCGCGACTTTTAGCGGCCCATCCAGAAGGCGTGTGCATGTTAGAGATGGGCGAGACGGACATTTTACCTGAGCAGGATACGGTAGAATCGAATGTTGGTGTTCGGATGGAAGCCGATCTGGAACGGAGGGAAACGGACCTCCTAAGACGGGAGCTAGAATTAGCTCGCAGGGAGGTGGAGATGCTCAAACAATTGCAGCAGATGAATTTGTCGGCGGTTTATGGAGACCAGGCTGTTGGAGGAAGAGACGCCGATAGCTCAATACGGCCGAAAGTCAGTGTGGCACAGGTAATGGACCTGCTCGGCCACTTCGAAGGAAATAACGTACTGTTCGTGCAATGGGAGAGGCAGTTCCAATTATTGCGGGGAACGTATCGCCTCGGCGAGGAGGAGGCAAAAATTCTCCTGTGTTCTCGGCTCAAAGGGAAGGCCGTGGAGTGGCTGCATTCGAGACCAGAGCATGTCACGATGAGCGTGGACCTGCTCTTGGAAGAATCGTTACATTTTTCCCTTGCATTAAATATACTGGTGCGAAACCTGTTATTGTGTATTCCGTTTCGTTGTACTTCTTTATGCATTCCTGTGCTATCGTCGTCCATGATAACTTTCTTGTTTGTTCATTGATTTTACATCTTATTTTTTTGACTAAAGTTTGGTTTAGTCTCTCGTTTAGGCCATTAGGAAATGGTGAATTTACTGCAGTAAATATTATAGGTATATTTTCTTCTTCTAAATATCTTTTAATCAAATAAATGGTTTATCTTAAATACTTACGGAAAAAGTACCATCCATATATATTTCTTTGGCATTTTCTAATGCAGTCAGCAATGTAGTATTAGAGAAAATTAGTGCGTATTTGTTATCATTCGAGATTGCACATTCCTTGTAAATTTCATTGAGGACATCATAATTTTTTAATATTTCGTGTGCACTCTGCACAGTTTTTGGCAAACCTGGTCGTGATTTTCTCTTCTCTCTTGACATTATCGATTTCATACTATTGTATGAAATATATGTTGCTGCATCAGAATTTGTACGACAAATATTGTCAAAGATATCCATATTATTTACTGAAGAATTTTTAGTACATTCCTCTAGCATGGTTGATTTTAATTTTGTAACGTGTATATATTTGTAAATAATGTAAAATAAGCGAGAGCGACGATACGACGAAAGACGCGGTGCCAGCACGGCGCTCTGAGAGCCCAGGTACAAAGGGTCATAAACGCAGAAGTCTGAAGCGAGCTCATTGGGTCGAGGCTGGGACCGTTTTCAGGTATAAATACCGTCACATTTTTTAGAAGACGTCAGAAGAGTTTATCGATATAATCGCTCTAAGGCATCTAACGCACCTATTTAATACTTGCTTCAATCTTGGCTATTTTCCACATGAGTGGAAAAACGCACGAGTACTACTCATTCCCAAGAAACAGAATGTAAATAATAGAAGCTGGCGCCCTTTATGCATAATCTCGAACTGGGCCAAAGCTTTTGAGTATTGCATCAAAGGAAGGCTTAGTAAATATATCACATTTAGAGACAATCAGTTCGGGTTTTCCAAAGGAAAGAGTACGATACATGCTATTGATAGCATTATAAAATTCTGGGATAAAGCCAAGAGCAAAAGACACCACTGCGCGATAGTGTCCTTGGATGTTAAAAATGCTTTTAATGATATTAAATGGGAACTAATAATAAAAGCACTAGAAAAGAGAAAAATACCGTCGAAAACTCTAAAAATGATTCACAATTACCTTAATGAAAGACAAATCACCTTTTTTTCATCCTCCAAGACACATATAATTCCAGTCTAGGTGGGGTCCCCCAGGGATCAGTCCTGGGTCCTATGCTGTGGAATGCCCAATACGATGGGCTACTGGGTAGTTCCCTTCCAAAGTCCGTAGAACTAGTCGGATTTGCCGACGATGTCGCACTTATCGCATTGGCCAGGAATGTCACTACATTAGAAGAAAAAATAAATGTAAGTCTTAAAACTATTAAAGAATGGTTTAAAGAAAATTGTCTTACCTTAGCAGAAGAGAAGACCGAGTTGCTAAACTTAACCCCGAGAAAAACCTCAGAAGGTATAAAAATACAAATAGGAGAAAAAACTATTAAACCAAGTAAGAAACTAAAATATCTAGGTGTATATATCGAAGGTGACCGGCGCTTTAAATACCACATAAAGGATATGTGCGAAAGAGCCACTAGAATAATAGGACTACTATCCAGAATCATACCCAATCTGAGAGGTGCAGGTTATAAAAGCAGGAAACTGTACTATAACGTGATGGAATCCATATTACTCTATGGTGCCCCTATATGGGCCAGTGGTGTTAACACCACTAAAAGTATTTCTATGCTACACCAGACGCAAAAACTAGGATTATGCAGACTAGTCAGAAGCTACCACACGGTTTCTCATGAGGCTATGTGTGTGTTAGCGGGACAACCTCCTATAATGCTAAAAGCAGAGGAGAGGAAAAATGTCTTCTACAGAATGCTGGAACTGGACAGCAATGACCCTCTATACAAAAATAAAGTTAAAACTATCAAAAAAGAAGAAAAAGAAAAAGTTATTATCAAATGGCAAGAAAGATGGGACCAATCGGCCAGAGGACGGACTACCGCCTCGTTTATAAAAGACATAAAATCATGGATTGATTGGGGGCCTGCAGTTTTAGA
The DNA here is from genome assembly GCF_028453695.1 of Augochlora pura. Taxonomy (NCBI): domain Eukaryota; kingdom Metazoa; phylum Arthropoda; class Insecta; order Hymenoptera; family Halictidae; genus Augochlora; species Augochlora pura. The sequence continues at coordinate 11,261 of NW_027589175.1, forward strand.
CTTCCACCTAACCCAAATTCTGACTGGTCA